>NC_056725.1:1559224838-1559322338 GCF_019279795.1 Protopterus annectens
TTACCTGTGTTTGTGGCAGCTGTTGCTGTGTCAGTGGTGCTGCATGCTGCTTGCTGTTTGCTGCTGCTGGTTTTGCTGTTGGCTGTCTTTATATTTATTTTATTTCTCTCTCTGTCTCTCTCTCTCTCTTTCTCTGTAGGTTTTGTGCAATGAATGTATTGCATGAGTGGAGTGTGGGTACTCGATGCTTTTGTAGGTATCTGCATAGGTCCATGTGATGGCCTCTGCACCAATTGTAAGGCAGCATTTGCTAATTGCATGCAGCCAGGTGTGTACTGATTGCATGTCTCACTGTGATTTCAGGACACTGCTATAAAAGGGTATGTGAGATAGGCGTTTCCCCTTTCAGATTGTAGGGCGTGGACCATGCTGGTATGCTGTTGACAGTGTTCTGTGAGTGTGAAGGTTAGTACATCTCCCATGCTTCATGCTGTGTTGTAGATTCAGGTTGCTGCATTTCTCTCACCTGTTCCCTGTAGTGAGTGTGTATGCATACTGACACCTATGACTATATTCCATATGTATTGCTATATATATATATATATATATATATATATATATATATATATGTGTGTACATATACATACTTTCATATATGTACATTAGCTGACATTATTGGGTACAAGCTAACAATTAGCAGGGCTGTTTCTGTTAACACTACACTAGTATGGGAATCCAGTAATTGGGACAGTATAAGTCTACCTGACATGCTTTGGGTAGTACACATACTATATTGCCTTTATCTTCATTCCTACTATTACATGTTCTACTTATTTAGCACTATATTCCTGTATGAGAGTCATGTCTTGCTGGTAGGTCATACAGACTAGTGTTACAATGGTCTTGTGGTAGGGCCTACTAGTATGCTTGTATTTTGCTTTCAAATTGAGTACAGGGTCTATCAATCAAAGTGCTGGAGGCACCTTTCAGCAGTAAAGGGGTTAGTATGCCTCACAGGAGTCAGGCTGTGTTGCAGATTCTGGCTGCTGCATTTATCTTCACTGTTTCCTGTAGCGAGTGTGTATGCATACTGACACCTACGACTATATTTCATATATATTAATATATATTTATATGTATGTATGTGTACATATACATACCTTCATATATGTACATTACCTTACATTATTATGTACAAGCTAACAATTAGCAGGGCTGTTTCTGTTAACACTGAACTAGTGTGGGGATCCAGTAATTCGGCCATTAAAACTCTACCTGAAATGCTTTGGGTAGTACACCTCCTATAATGCCTTTATATTGTTCCCTACTATTACATGTTATATTTATTTTAGCATTATGTTCTTGCATGGCAGTCATGACTTAGTGGTAGGTCATACAGACTAATGTTACCAAGGTCCTGGGTTTGAGACTAGCAGTGGGAATTTATTTTTCTTTCCAAACTTTCAAAATGAGTACAGGACCTGTCAATCAAAGTGCTGAAGCCACCTTTAAGCAGTTAAAAGGGTTAGTAGGTCTCACAGGGGTCAGGCTGTGTTGCAGATTCTGGCTGCTGCATTTATCTTCACTGTTTCCTGTAGTGAGTGTGTATGGATACTGACACCTACGACTATATTTCATATGTCTTACTATATATTTATATATATGTATGTGTACATATACATACCTTCTTATGTGTACATTACCTTACATTATTATGTACAAGCTAACAATTAGCAGGGCTGTTTCTGTTAACACTGAATTAGTGTGGGAATCCAATAATTCGGTCATTAAAACTTTACCTGAAATGCTTTGGGTAGTACACCTCCTATATTGCCTTTATATTGATTCCTACTATTACATGTTATATTTATTTTAGCACTATGTTCTTGTATGGCAGTCATGGCTTAGTGGTAGGTTATACAGACTAATGTTACCAAGGTCCTGGGTTCGAGACTGGCAGTGGGAATTTATTTTTCTTTCCAGGTTTTCAAATGAGCACATAACCTGTCAATCAAAGTGCCATAAAGGCACTTTTAAGCACTTAAAACCAGGTCTGCACTCGTTTGCGCGGAGCTCACACATGCGCACTAGCGGTGAGCTCCACGCACACAAGCGCACACCCGCGCTATTTTCTTTAAAAGAAAAGAAGAAGGGGTGACAGGAAAGTGGTGAAAAAGGGGTCACAAAGAGGGTAAGACAGTAGGGAAACAAGCGTGGGATTTGCAGGAAGGATGTGGGTAAGGCCCATAGATGCAATGTCTTTAGCAGCAACAGCTGTGTATTTCTATGTATTTTGGTGGGACATTTGAAACCTTCCACCCCTGAGAGAGGTGTCAGGACAACATTAATATTTGTTGTAAAGCCAATTGTAATTAACAGTTTCAATGTCCAGCGGACATGTGTGCGACATGGACAGCTATGTATGGAGCGTAATTTTTTTGTGGGTACAGAGTGCCCTTTTTTTTTTTTTCAGGTGACAGTGGTATGTCAGGTGAAGGAAGTCAGTATAGCTGGGGAGGTAGGTTGGGTAGGTTAACAGACAAGACAGACAAGAAGCATACAGGGGCGGTGTATGACACAAATGGGGGGGGTTACACAACTGACGGGGACGGAGGTTGGGATATCCAAGGCGCATGAGCCCACAGATGGCAACAGTGGAACTGATATCCCCACCCATAGGCAGTTGCCACTGTTCCTTCACAGCCCAGGATGGGGCTGTGCTGGGGGCTGTGCAGGCGGGACAACGGGCATGCCCGTAAGCTGTGCCACCCAAGCCTCGAGCTGGCGTAGGGGCCCAAGAACAGAGTCTTGGATCTCCCTTCGCACCACAGACCGGACACCTTGGAGGGTGAGTGGACGTACTCCTCCGGCCACGCTTGCAGAGGGGGGATGGGCCCCATCCCCTGCAGCGCTTCCACCCGAAGGTGGCACAGGGCCACCGGAGGAGGGTCCAGCCTGGGCACTAGTGCCAGGTGCAGTCGCCAGCTGAGGTGGGAGAGGTGGGTTCGCTGGGACCTGCCTTCCCAAGAGTTCTAGGTTTGTGGGTATGTCATGTTAGTTTGGGTTAGTGGCATATTATTCCATTCCAATTAGTTGTAACAGCATGCATTGGTATTCCCATTAAACAAACACCCAGACAATAACACCATTGAACAACGGGCATATCAATATCACATGCATTATTTGAACGGAAATACACAATCAAACAACATGCAGGGTTGATTAATGGCAACAGGCCATCAGGTTTGCAGGTATGAACAGGGCACATGCACAAACAGACATGCATATATTTGTGAACAGGACAAATGTCCATGGTTAATGAAATGTTCACATACCAATATTTAGTGAGTGTTTTAATTTGCAATTATAGAGTGGGGTGGAGAAAGAAAATGATGACACATTCATAAGTTATACATTGATATACATTTGTAATAGGTACACAATTAACTTGAGGCTGATGTTTCAAAATGATTTTTATTTGACTGTCATGCTAGACCTGTTACAGATACATCACTATCCTAGTTATTTTGAATTTGATCAGATACATCATCCTGCTACACTTCGATGACAGGACAGGGGACAACTATGGCTGTTTAGTTTGTCAGACAATCATTCATTCTATCTGCAAATTGTTTACCGTCATCACCATATACAGATTTTGGCTTAAACATTCAAGATTCAGACACACTGAAATCAGTTTGGGATGTTAATTTGTAATTCCCACATGCATTTAGTTCTGTGGAGACACACTCAGGCTTATATATTCGGAGGTTATTACTACTTTATTTATTGATACATGACCCTTTCTGTCACTCTCACACATCCTGCAATTTCACAGTTCAGGTTGGTACTTCTAGGCTTTGTTCACATATTAGACCTGTGGTGATTCAAACACTTTCCAGCAGCCTCACTTCTGTCATGATTCAGCATTTCAACAGGGGATATATCTCACATGTGATTACCTCGGATTCTGAAGCTGTACTCTTGAGACTACTGCAGGTTATACTATATTTAATTAATGGTGGGACATCTGTATTACAGCACTATTTATTTCTATCAATTATATTTCCAGTTACACTTGCATACTGCTGAACTTGTTGCAGCCATACCTGCAGACTTTCACTTCTTGCTTGCACATTATATTTCTTTTAATCAATACAGTGCAGTGTTCTGATACGTGCTACACTATAATATTTATTTACAAGTACTATGTGGGGTTACTAACCTGCATGGTGGCGCAGCGGCACCAGCCTGTGGTCATGCGCCCTTCAGTTCGCAGAGTGGACACCTGCAGCTGTAATACAAAACAAGTAACATTGGAATACACATCTCCATGGTATCAGCTAGTTGAATTCCTTACATACATAAGTAAAATGTAACTTACTCAGTAGTGGGGCGTTGGGCGTATCCCAGGCCTCCTGGATCCATTGGGTCAACTGGTCTTGCTTACGCCGCTTCAGGTCCACATGGTGGTGACGGACCTGCTCACCAGTGCGTGGTATGCCAGTAGCACTAGTAAGATCATGAGCCAACTGGTCCCATGCCTCCGCCCTGTACGCTCCCCATGAGACCTGGCCCTGCATGAGTTGGGCCTCATGATGGTGAACTAGGAGCCAGACCATGTATCTGGACTCCTCAATGCCCCACCGCTGTGCTCGAAAGCAACGTCCCTCCCCTACTCCACTCATTCTGCCTGCAGGTCTGTTCTTACAATCAGTTCTGCTGTGTATTCCCGCCTATGGGGCTTATATATGCCGATTTTCCCGCACATTTCTATGATTGGCCGTTTTGGAATTGTATCTACTTCACAGAAACTGCTTTATCATGCTCCATTCTGGATTATATCCTATATATATGCTATTTCTGCATTTCTAAGTACTGCTGTCATGGCTTAGTGGTTTAGTACCTTGACTCTAGTGCATGGTATCCTGGGTTCGAATCTGACCACTGATTTTTAATTTTCAAGACTGTCTAGAAATGAGTTGAGGACCTGTCAATCAAACATGCCAAAAGCACTTTTAAGCACTTAAAACCAGGTCTGCGCTCATTTGCGCAGAGCTAACGCATGCGCACTGGCAGTTAGCTTGTGGGAGCGGCGCGCAAACGGTGTGCGCTGGGATAAACCTTAATTGGCTGGTGACACACATGTTAAGCTGAGCACAGCTAGTTGCACACAGGTTGAGCCTGTTAAACCAGTGCTTAGCTACGGGCAAGCAATTTGCAGCTTTTTAAACACTACTCAGCTACAAGCACTCTGTCTCACTGCAGCTTAGCTATCAGTACATTTCTAAATATTTTTATTATTGTGTTACTTCAAAATATATGCTCCATTTCATTCCATTTTACAAAAGGGTATACTTTTACATTTGTACAATACTGTCAGGGGCCTTTTTAGTGCTTATTTACAAAAAAAAAAAAGGTTGTTGTGTGGGCTCGAACCCTGCCTGCCTACTCTTAAGCCGGAAACTCTACCGCTAAGCTATTTCTTCTTGGCTTACTTTGCATATTTAGTTCTCATATCCTTCTCCACTGCCTGCTAACTGCAATTGCGCTAGTAGCACACCCGCTCACCGGCACACAGTAGCACACATTTACGGGTTTTAAAAAAATAAAACAGTTTTTATTTTCATTTTATAGCATCTGTTCACTTTGTACACTGATGGTCTGTGGGGGAATGTGTTGTGTAGTGTGTTTATTTACATTTCCATGGCCTCTCTCGTGGCTGTTTACTTTCAGCCATTCTACACTTCCGGGGGCGTGTCTGCATGCAGGGCTTAGCCTACGGACACGCCCCCTACTCTCTTACACGGACCGTGTAAGAGTTACAGTGTGATTCAGCATGCCTCATGCACCTCATGCATATGCATGACATGCTGACATCACACCGTTTAACTGCAGCCTCCATGTAAGAGTTATAACTCTTACACGGAGGCTTCCTGAATCTGGCCCCATGTCTCCCGAAAGCATGTGGGGAAATGTGTTATAGTCCGATGAGACCAAGGCTGAACTTTTTGGCCACAATTCCAAAAGATATGGTTGGCACAAAAACAACACTTTGCATCACCAAAAGAAAACCATTCCACAGTGAAGCATGGTGGTAGCAGTATCATGCTTTGGGGTTACTTTTCTTCAGCTGGAACTGGAGCTTTAGTCAAGGTGGAGGGAATTATGAACAGTTCCAAATACCAGTCAGTTTTGGCACAAAACCTTCAGGCATGTGCTAGAAAGCTAAAGATGAAGAGGAATTGTACCTTACCACATGACAATGACCCCAAGCATACATCCAAATCAACAAAAGAATGGCTTCACCAGAAGAAAATTAAAGTTTTGGAATGGCCCAGGGACAGCCCAGACCTAAAGCCAATAGAAAATCTGTGAGGTGACCTGAGGAGGGCTGTGCACAAGAGATGCCCTCGCAATCTGACAAATTTGTAGTGCTTTTGCAAGGAAGAGTGGGCAAATGTTGCTAAGTCAAGATGTGCCGTGTTGACAGACTCCTACTCAAGAAGACTGAATGCTGTAATTAAATCAAAAGGTGCTTCAGCAAAGTATTAGTTTAGGGGTGTGCACACACATGCAAACAGATTATTGTACTTGTTTTATTTTTTATATTTTTTCCCCTAACAGATTTGTTTGTTTTTTAATTGAATTATACAGGTTATAGGTCACATTAAAGGTGGGAAAAGGTTTGAAATGATTTATTGTGGTTTCATTTTTTTATATCACAAAACCCTGGTATTTTAACAGGGGTGTGTACACTTTTTAAATCTACTGTATGTAGTATAGTTTTAAATGGTTGTTCTCTCTTAATTTAACATTTGTTTTTCTTTTTTATAAAAATAATAGAATATTAAAAGTTATGTTATAATTGTATTTTTACAGAATACTGTTTAAATAAGTGCTTGCATCTTTAAGAAAAGAGCAAAAAGGCAACACAGCAGTTGGAGAATTATGTGCCTCTGTAAACAAATGAAAATATCGATAAATCTATACAAAGAGGTCGCAAACAAGGCAACCAGGGAGTAAAAAATAATACATTTTATTTAATATAACAAATTTAAAAACAAGTTAGCACTTTCATGCCATCCAAGGTACTTCATCAGACATATACCAAGAGCACATTCAACTCATTTAAATACAACTCTATCAATTTCATCAGCATAGAACTACCCAATCACAGCTTGACATTAATTACAAATATTGAATGCTCAACTTAAGCAACTCCTTCAGTTACAGTACGTAAAACAAAGGAAATTTGGGCTAGACTACAACAGACCTGTTCTCACTGTAAGAGCAAGACTTTTGGAAGTGGGCCTATTGTTTTGTTGACATGTTCTGAGATAATTTCTTGGGGGTATGCACTGCGAAGAGGTTTTTTGCAATTTTTTTGGTCAACATTTAGATATATACTTTTCACTGAACCACTAGAAAAAAAATCAATTACACAATTACAGCACATTTCAATGAATTACATTTCGTAGAAGATTTTACATACAGTGAAAGCCAGATCTAGCTCAAGGTAACCTAGACAGCTACCTAGGGCTCAGTGGTGAGACTCATAAAATGTTTAAAAAAAGCAGAAGAATATAAACTGTTGCTCTCACACCCACATCTCCCAAATCCCATTACCTGTGTTTGCTCCCCTCAGCTATTCTGCTGACTGCTGTCAGTTCCCATGTCTATTGTTTGATGACATGTAAAGCATGTGAGACAATGATGGTGACTTCCTGCAGCTGAGAGCAGTCAAAGTGGAAAGTCCAGTGGTGTGTGAGTGTGTGTGTGTGTGTGTGTGTGTGTGTGTGTGTGTGTGTGTGTGTGTGTGTCCGTGTGTGCGTGCAACTGCGTATATGTATGTATATGTATCTCAGAACCAGGACCTTACATTTACATTGCCTCAGACCTTGGAATCGTTTCACTTTCAGGTAAATCATTACAGATTACATAAGTTATGCCAGTCATTAAGGTTTCATAGTGTTTAAAATGCAAAGGAGTATTTTGTCTGCTATATTTTCTCCTAGATGTTAGACCAGGTAAAGGGAGAACTCAGGAGCGCTATCTGGTTAAATTACTTGATCAAAGTCATACAGCAGGCTAACTGAGGAAGACTCATTACAGGAAGCAACTCACTAAGAGTTTAAAGCCTTCAGCCTCTGGACTATTGTCAGACTTTCATTTTCTGGTAAATCACTGAGGATCATAGTCAGTCAAAAATGCCAGACAGAGTTTCATAGTTCTTACTGTTCAGACAATGGGTGTGGATGCCAATTCTATTTTGCTAACTTTTTAATGAATTAGAGCACGTTTCCTCTTATCTGTCTCTAATTTTGCAGAACATCTCTGATGTTGTCTTATATTTATTCCCTGTCCCTCATTAGCTATTCTGGCAGTTAGCACAGAGCACTAAAGGTCTGAGCTGTTAAAGAACTGCTTCCTGTACCCAGAGTACAGGGTTTGAGTCCTTTCACCTTCACTTACCTACTATGGGACTCTGAGCAAGTCACACAACCACAGAGTGCTTCTGGGACACCACTGAAAGGGGACAATTTGTCTAAAGGCCTTTCCTGGTAAACAAAAAAAGTGTCTTTCTTTCTGGTATATCAAGGAGGACTCCAGTCAGTAAGTAAGCAATGGCAGTCATTAGTGTTTCATAAAAATGCATTTCCTTGCAACACACTTAGAGATGGTAATGAACCGCTTCCTGTAGTCAAAAGTACATGATTATATGCTTTCACTGACTTTGAGCAAGTTACATAGACAGTGCAATTGGGACACTTTGTCCACTGGAATTAACTAGTTAAGAAATACATAAAAGAAAATAATACTTAAAATTTGTATATTTTGGGGTCTTTGTCCTCTTTTTTTATTTTTGTCTTTGTCCAGATGTCTTGAGCAAAGAAGCTGAGATGTATTTTGGCCTTCCCATTCGGGTCAATATTATATCCTTGAAGAGGCGTTCCATCTAATGCCTCTTCATTGACACTTAAACAGCAACAGCAGAAAATGCAGAACGCTCACATCTGTGATTTCTTTCCCTGGGAAAGAAATCACTTGGTCTTCCGTGTTAGTTTGACATTTTCCCCACTATAGTACGATCTTGGAGTTGGTATACTTAGTTGGGGGTGGTGTGGGGGGCACAGTCTCCCATGTTATGTTTGTGGTGATGTGTTTTTATTTTGAGGGCAAGTGATTTATTTCCCAGGGAAAAAAAAAATGCTGATATGAATGTTCAGTGTTTTCTGCTTTCGTTGTTTATGTGTTGATGAAGAGGAATTCGATGGAACGCCTCTTCGAGGATATAATATAGACCCTTCCCACTCTGCAATTTGTGGCTTTCTGGCAAAATGTCAAATCTTTGTGGATTTTAGTCACTAAATAATAATAGTTATTTGACATTTTATCTTTCAGGAAATGTTTGCTAATGCAAATTTTGTTATTCTAGCAGCTTTCTAGGTATATAAGAGAAATATTTACGATCGGTTCTGGGTCTTTGTCTCTAATTCTTGAGCTAAGAAAATGACATTGCCAAAGTGAGTTTCAACTGGCGTATTTTATTGTTCAGACAGCAGCAAGCTGAGACACATTTCTTGGCCATTAATTATGAATTTATTCATTCACTTGATCTCAGGTAGATAGTTGAGGTATTCAGTCATGCAAGGGGCCATAACTAATGGCAATGTGTGCATGTGTAGGCACACACAGGGCATAGCTCTCAAATGTGACTCATTTATCCCCTCATATTTGTGGTCCATTCCTTTCTGGTAAATTTTTGTAGAGTCTAATCACAAAATAAAGACAAATGCATGAGTTGCAGAACTCATATTTTTCAGAAAATGCTTGCTAGTATAAAACCTGTTATACCAGCAAGTTTCTAAGTCTATAAGACCAATGTTTAAAATCTGTTCCTGATGCTTGCGCTAAGAGGTTGGGTGGGCATGGGGGTGTAGTGGGTTGCATTGTAAATTCTCAAAGCAAAGAAATGAAATGTACTTCTAGGTGATTATTTGTATATTTGTTCATTCATTAGAAATAAATCAAATATGTGAGTTTACACAGTCATACAAGTGACCATAACTGATGATCATATCTGTATGTGCTTGCATGTGCAAATACTTGGTTCCTGTATCCCGGAATAGTTATTGCATAAAAGAAGGAATCACATGTAGTAAACAGAAGCAACATCATATGAGCCACCATATTCTGTTGTTACAATCATTGTCTTCTTTGTTTTGGTGACTGCTAACAGTGTGCTTATAAGGTGGCAGTGAAAAAACTGGACATCATGAAGTCTACAGGTTTAATGTTAACATTAAACTGGACATAATGAAGTCTACAGGTTTAATGTTAACATTTTAACTATAAATGCTTTTTTAATTTAGCTTGTTTTGTGCAGGCAAATGGGTGTAAAATACACTTTGATTGAATACAACAGGCAGACAGGTAAAATTATGAGTTGCTTTCTGTATTTTAGGGTTTGATTCCACAGCCTTCATTTGCCTGCTGTGCAACTCTGACCAAGTCACTTTGCCAGACAGTGCTCCGGGGCTGCTCCTGAAAACAGGTACTTCTTTCCAGTAGGGAATTTTAATCTGTTAGCAAATGCATTACACATTTGTCTTGAATTTCTGCAGTCTTCATATACCCACAATTTGACTGTGAGTCCTGGCACGTCTTTTGCAGTTTAATGTGTTGCCAGATGCTCTTTCAATACTTGCAGATTTCAAAGGAAGAGACGTCTACAGTTGTCTGTGTTGTCTGTTTTCAATCTAAGAGTGCTTTGTTTAGTAAATGTCTGTCTGTTTCTGTTGTAAAACTTTTAATAAAATGTGGTAGCTGGGGGAGACAACCAAATAATGAGATACGGGTATGGCTGCAGGGTAGGGTTAGGTTTGCTACGATGCCACAGGCTCCATTTGACAATTATTCAGCTCTGTACACATCAAATACATTCAAAAGCAGATTTTTGCTGTGGGACAAGCTCCTTGTACCATCCCCTCTATGTCAGGGGATTCCCCCTCACACTACCTTACTTAAATATAGTAGCTCTGTGACTGCACAACCAAAGAGAAAACTGAATGAACCACAAACAGTGACTCACTGCTGTCTCATAAACACAATGTTCTAAAGATAGGTGGTGCACCATGAGGTTGGGTATTGGCAAGGCACAAATGAACCTCTGGAGTTAATACTTGCCTTCTAATTCCTATGAGTCAGTGAAGATGGCATTCAATGAAATGCCTTGTAGTCATACTTATATTTTTTTCTTTTTTTTTAATTTGCTCATTCGTTAACTGGGATGGAAAGCACATGGATCTAATGCAGACCTAGTGGTAAATGTAGCCTTTTGCTGTTACCTTTTTTTCAGCTCTAGGTACACCAATCTTTGCCAGGCTAGAATGGAAGTTTTTCCTGGTCTTGTAGTGAATACACATCAAGCAGTGTATTCTAAGGCCACATGTTAATATTACTATAGTAACTGTTTACTGATACAGTCTATGACATACACCCCCCCCCACACACAGAATGCAGGGATAGGTTTCAGCTTTACTATGACCCTGAGATGGGTAAAGTGTGTATCAAAAATGAATGAATGTGCTGTCTCCTGTGTGCTAAATCTGCATGTTAGTGATTTTCTTATTTTGTCCATTGTTAAGTTTTTTTTAGTAACTATATTTATGCCAAGTGTAATAGTGTATGGATAAAATGAACTTCTGCTCCAGCTTGTTCACCATAAATAAATAAGTAAATAAAGTCATTCAGTCCAATACTTTGGAGACTTGGGGGAAATGGGGTACAGATAGGCAGACTTTGGGGGAAAGATGGAGCAAGCCCCACACAGACACTACCCATGTTAGGTTTGAACACCACACACTTAATCTATCAAACAACTCCAACTTTAATTAGAAAGACAATTTGCTTTGCTTTTGACAGTTAAAACTCTTAATCCAAAGAATGGAAGAAATACAGCACCCAACACCAGTAAAAACTGCCGTAATGTAACTGATAAACAACAAAAGACAGGCACTGCTGAGGACCAGGAACCACGAAAGTAATAAAACAAATACTTTTTATTAGGCAGCTAGGGATTTGGGCTAGGCTTCTCATTGGTCTCCTGGACTGCAGACCTAGTAACTACTATGGACCAGTAAACAAGTGCTTTTTCCACATTGTTGCAATAACTCAGGATCCAGGATGACGTATTAACAAAGTTAGACCTATATATGTGACCACAGAATACTGAATACTCCGACTAATTCTAGACATATATTATTTGACATGAACTATATGACTCTTGCATTTACAGCAACAATGTCAAAAATTGTATGTTCTCTTCATTCTGGTATTCTGCTATAATTTTTAAATATCGCTTTTAGTGGTGAAAAGTTTATAATTTTGATTAGCTTTTGTGCCAACACAGAAAGTAAGAGATCAAGCCTGAACATCAGAAAAAGTGAAGAATATTAAATGACAAAAGGCAGGCACCGCCAAGAACCAGAAACCAAAAGAGTGATAAAACAAACACTTTTTATTAGGGAAAACAAAAAACACATTAACTTTATCACTGGGTTTTTTCATCCTAAAACAATCCAGACTTCTTCAGATATATGTCTAGAACTAGTAGGAGTATTCAGTAGTCTATGGTCACATATAAAGGTCTAACTTTGTTAATACTTTATCCTGGATCCCGGGTAACTGCTACACTGTGGAAAAAACACTTGTTTATGGGTCCATAGGTAGTTATTGTGCCTGCAGTCCAGGGGACCAATGAAAAGCCTAGCCGAAATCGCTAGCTGCCCCAAATCAGTATCTGGTTATGTGATTTGCTTATGGTCACACAGTCAGCAAATAAGGACTGAAGGAATCAAATCCTGTAGCACAGGGACTGCAGCTCACTGCCTTAACCTCTGTGATAACTGCCAGAGTGCTTGGATAACTTGGTTTTAGCCTATTTTGTTTAGTTATAAAATCAAAAACACTTTTCTCTTGTTCACCATGTCTTTGTGATAATTATTTGTCTAGTACAGCAATTATTAGTTAAATAATTACCACAATGCATCCCATTAAAATCAATGGGAAATGTAACACAGAAGTGAGAAGTTATGCTATTTATTAGTGTGACTTCCTACCTCTACCCCACAAACACAGTAACAGGAGATGGGTAGTCAATCCATGTCTTATTACAGTCCACTTGTAAGTACCTAGGATCATTTGCTTTTACCAGATAATCTTGGTGCTTTCCTGGCAATAACTCATCATATAACTATAGCATATTGGGAGAAGGAGACACTGAGGTTCAGGGGTGATTTTCTCTTGTAGGTGTGTGTCTTCTCAAATATTTTGTGACAGGAGCCATATGGATCTGTGGACAGTAGCTACAAAACATATTGCCAATAACATAATGCTCTTATTTTTGTGTATATTGCAAAGTAATTATACCTTAATCACTATGTAAATGTCTTGTCTGAAAGCAGCAAATTGACATAGACTACTGTAGTCATTTTCACCAGTTTTGGCAATCACATTCTAAGTAGTGAGGCAGATTGTGGATGAATGTAAAGGACAATTATGATAATCATAGCAAAATTATCATTTGTTCCTTAGTTTTATTTTCTGACAGGAGACCAGACAGATCTGTAAGTAGTGGTAATAGTACACACTGCTGATAGAACAATGCACTTTTATTTATTTGTACTGTGATCAGCATGGAGGTTTGATAACCATAGAGAAGCAATCTGAAATACATTATTGTGGCTGTTTTTTTTACTACTTTTTCAGACAGTGCAGATGATTAATGGAAGCTGACATCTCATTGGCGGGGCAGTCTGAGGATGAAAGAGAGACACCTAGGATGAACACAATAAAGTGAATATTGGTGTGGCCTGATGTGGTATGGGAACAGTGTATAGTACCTGACATCTACAAGTTGAAATATATTACTTGTAATCATTTATTCTTTCACTTTTACAACAACCTAACAAAAGAGGTGCACATATAAGGTGGCTGTCATTTTGGGGTGGGGATGAGGAGGCATGATACACATGAAAGCACAGTGCCATCACATCATCACTGTCAAATAAAAATGATAAGGCTTGTTGAGGGCAATGTGTGTGATTGTCTAAAAGCTGCATGTTGAATGTTAGCCATTATGTTTTTCATTCTCTTATCAATAAGAAATAAGAAGTGCACAGAAAAGTATCTACCATTTTTTGAGGGGTAGTTGATATATGAAAAGAGTACCTATAGCATTACTTCTGCCTGATTACTGATAATGCTTGTTGGGTAGCAGTGTCTGTCAAAGAGCAATATGGCCATCTTATTTATATGAAGACTTCAATGTCACATCTGACGTACCCTCTCTAAAGGATCATATTCCTCTGGGATAGTATGTAAGTGGGTGCTTTGTACTCAAGTACCCTATTAGAACTCTCTGGATTTTTAGTGTGAATTGGTTTAAGGGAACTAACATATGGCCATTTTCATACAGTTAACATATCCAACATTTTAGAGGATTGTGTTGCCACAGCCTGGCAATATACCCAGTTTTTACTTGGGGGCTAGGTGACCATTACTCACAAGGCAGTACAAAAGTCATATTCATAATTTATTTATTTTATTTTACATTTGTTTACTGGGAAAGTCCGACTGGATATATGTCCATTTTTAGTGGAGGCCCAGGTAGAAAAGCTCCAGAAAGCAGAGTACAAATACATTAGGAACAATAGAAACATTTAGAGATAAATATAATATGCAGTTTTCAGTAGGGTTACAAACTTAAATAAAACATAGTAGACATTATATATACATGATATATATGTGCACTAAGTTCTTATTAGACCAGAAGTAAAAAAAAATAATTTTCTTTCACCATCCAAGACAAAATTTCTGTTACTGCATACAGGGAGAGCACTGGACTCTATCTACCAATACGAACATTGTTCTCACATGTACTTTAGAGCTGAAATGCATTCAAATACTTGGAGTTGAAATGGCATTAGTAAGTATGTTCTCTCCCCAAAATTCAATCTGAATTACCTGATTTTTTTTTATTTTAAACTTCTTTAGAAGACCTGGCAGAAGGCCATGTTATCTGGTTTCTGGCTGTGAGTATTTAACATCTGCTCACAAGGTCAGCTGAGACAAATGTGCAAAGTATATTTGCAAAAAATCCTTATTATTTCAGGAGTAACATTTTATTTCATCAGCCAAGGTTATATTGTTACTCTTACTAGTAAATCCAATGTTTCAGAAAGCTTGTGTTGCTGCAGTTAGGCACTGGTTATTTACAAACCACATAAGAAGAATATAGATCTGCACAGAACAAAGTATGTTTTTGCTGCAAGTCATTTCTACCAAATATGTAACGGTTCAGGTGATAGGGCAGCCTAACAAAAAAAGCATTTTTGATATCTATGATCATATTACAGTCTGATATTTTAGCTTGTCTTCATCACTAGGGTGCAGCTGTTTCAGGTCTCCCAGTTGTGTGCTTCTGGGAATTTTAGTTAGTTTTTGCAAAGATGTTGTGTTAAACATTTCTGCCCTGGATTTATTGCCTTATTCCAAATCATAAATGATGATATTATGATTGGCTTACTCAAACCCACAACTTACCGTGGAAGGCTTCATAAACCTCTTTCAGCAGCAGACTATGATATAGGCTAAAGCAATGGATGGTTTCAAATGCCATGCTGTGCTAGACTCATCACTGCTGCTACTCGATAATACAACAACCAGGTTCAGAGCTACCTTTACCTGCATTTTTGCATGAAATTTCTATGCTGTCATTGTTAATTCAGCTTGTACTGACACTATACAGATTCTATCAGATATAGATTTCTTTAATGGTAGCAAATAGTTTAAAAATGCTACCCTTTTAAATCAGTAAGTGCCCCTCTTGCCCTCTGTCCCTTCCCAACCTTCAGTAGCTTCTGGCACCCATATTAAATCCTTCCTTACACTGAGGCAGTTCCATACTTGACATTATTATGATTAGAGCAATTCCGCTATTTAAGTCTATCAGTAATATGACAATTTTGTTTCATTCGAGATTCTACATGAGCATGCGTGTGCCAGTCTTAAAGCTGTGATAGCTACTAATCCAAATCTGTTAGCTAGGTACTATATTTCTGGTTGGCATTCAAAAACTACTTGAGGTGAGTTTCTGTTGAAGTTTGTAGTGTATAAATTTGGAAAGATATTTGCTGGAAGGATTGCAATATTTGGAAGTACTCCCATAAAAAAATGTAATGATATCAAGGGTAAAGGATTAAAGTCCATCCTTCCAGGGCAGCAGAATCAGCTAATTTTTTTCAGTCTTTTAGAACGAGCTTCTTTTGGTCTCTGCATTCTTATTAGAAGAAATTCATAAATACTTATTTTGTTAAATTTCAACTGGACATGAATGAAATAGCTTGGTTTTATTTAAAGTATGTGACTGAAAAGCACAACCACATTACAACAAGAACATAAAGAAGTCAAGGAAACACATTTCAACATGGCATTAATTGTGTATTTACAAAGGCAGCTGTGTGTGGGTAGCTATTTTATATTTTTCTTAAGCCAATAAAAGATTAATACATAATAAATGCCAAAGCAACAGGTCTGCCCACACTGGTTGATGGATAGGGATAAAGCCATGACTGTACAAGTCATGTTTGGGTTAGCAGCATGGGTGCTAAAGAGGTCAAGCAGAGGACAACAGGTTTGAGTAATCAATGCCAGCTCATCTATCCTGGAGTGTGGGAGTGGCTTGGGCCATGGCATTGTTGCCACCTAGTGGTGAGAAGGTGATTACCTGTCAGGCAATACGAGGGAAGGGTAGGCAGCTTCACAGAGAGAGAGAGAGAGAGATGTACAGAGAGAGAGAGAGAGCGAGAGAGACAAATGAGCTATAGGGCATTCACTTTCACTTAGCCTGGGGATGCCTGGTTCCTACCCCAACAGAATGAATGGTCCAACTGAATGCAGATTGGGGAGTAATTGGAGTAGGTTCTCTGCAAAGGTTGGGGGAAGAAACAGGTCTGAAATACACTCAGAACCTAAAAACAAACATGGATTTTTATTACTTAACAAAGAAAACAAAAAGAGACAGAACACAAAAATAAATAAAACAAGTTACATACAACTTCCATGAACTGGGAACATTTTAGGCCTTATCTGACATTTTTGAGAGAACTGGCACTGGAATTTTGGTTGCATTCAAAATAGTAACCCTTTTGTGGCATATTTGTTATTTTTTTGTAATAAAGTCAACCTTTACTTTCACTGAATGTTTTGATTTCCTTTGTTGTTCATATTAACAATGCCTTCACTGACTGGTACTGATGTGAGCTGAGGAAACAGTAAACAAAGAATGCATCTGTGTATTGGAATGTGAGGAATATCTGGTGCTTTGGTAAGTAAAGTAATTTTGACCATCTGCTACTCATAACAACAGGCAGTCAAATGATGTACTAGGACTGCCTGGTATCTGTTCACAATGCAGGTCTCAGGTCTACTGCCACTGATAACAACAATCAGCAATAATTATCAAGCATCTGTATGATAGTGGTTTGGATTCAACGTAGTAATCTAGGATACCTAAACAGCATTGTGTGACATGAGATGCCTTTATTTGGCCAGTTGTTATTTGAACAAAGGTCTACTGCCTTCTGCTATATGTGTGTGTGTGCAAGTCATCAAGATAATGATGAAAGAAGGGGTATCTGGACATTTTGTACACAGATACATTTCTGCTTGCCCAAGTCTTCTTGTAGTTGCCCACTAGAGTAATCTGTAGTTGGCATGTTGCATTGGTTAGTACTTGGCTAACTGCCCTTGTGGGCCATTTTAAACATAGCCAATTATCCCATGTGAGAATCAAACCCTGCACCTTGTGTTTGTAAGGTAAACACATTAACCACTGTACCAATCTCCCCTCCTAGTACAACAAACAAGAAGCAGGAAGTTTCATTGTAGATTTGTATAAACGGCTTGCAGTCTCATGTGAAAAACCTGAGCTTATTTAAAAGATGAAGATGCTGTTAATCAGGCATTCTTATTTATACATATTAGCAGGGAGCAGTGGTCCCTTTCACAGGCAGGTTGGGATCACACAAAGCTGTATCAGCATGTCAACAGAGAGACTCCTGGTATGCCTGTATTTTACTTGTAGACATTTGCGTGGCTGCAGGTAAAATGGAGAGAAGCCAGTATCACTGGGGATGGAGACAGCAAGATTCAAACCAAGTCATAAAACTGTTACTCCACCAACTTCTTTTGGATTGTGACTGTGTCACTAAGACTGGATAAGAACATGACTCATGAAGACTTCTGCATTGTAAATAAAAGGGAGCCAGAAAAAGCAGGTGTCATAAAGGCTAATGTTACAGCTAAAGCACTGGATGTTTAAGAGTCTTCCTTTGAGAGACACGTTGGAAAACAGATGATAAATTCATACATATGAAAACACTTATGTGCATTTCTATAATCACATAGTATATTTTATATATCCTCCTCTGTCCTGTCAAAGCAATATACTTTAATTATTTTTTTAATATTCACATTAGCATTTGAAGTGAGCAGAAAGGTAGCTAAACAGCAGCATTCTCTAGGTCATTAAGACCAGTGTTGAATATGGTTTATGTCATGTACTGGCAGAATGTGAATACAGGTCCTTCATTCCATGTCAGTTGTACATTAAATACAATCATGCAACTCTATAAGCAGCACAGATTTATTAGTTTATAACTGAAAGCAGTTGGCATTTCCAAAGCTACACTATAACACAAAGATAATTATGCATATTACATTTTAATGAAGCAGCACAGGAGTCAGGGTGGGTGTTTTAACTGAATTTCTGTCATCACGTCCTGTCAAGATGTCAACGGCCTTTAGGGCCTAGCTACTAATTAGAGCCCACAGATACAAAAAGCTGTGTAAACAATCAAAAGCAGTATGCTTCACTACAGGTAAAATTAATGTACGTGGATAAAAATCCTCAATAATGAGGATGTTTTGTTATTGTTTTCAAGTGCCACACTTATCACATGAATTTAAATATTAGCTGCTAACAGTTACAATAAGGAATAAATACAATGCTCTTAAAAATTCTCAGCAGTTATTTTAAATATCATGTCCTAATGACCATAAACCATTAGTCACCATTACAGATGACTGACTTATCCAGGACAACTCACTTAATGAAACATAGCCTCTTGCAGTTCACAGAAAGCAAATACTGCTAGAAACAGGAAACCTTGGACCTGTCCAGTCAGGCTAAAATAAAAAAAAGAAATCTGCAGAACACACACCTTTTAGACCTATTCTTTTTTAACTCTAATTACAGACTTGTTTGTATCTATTTTTCAGAACTACTACTAGAGATGAACAAAAGATACATTTCTCATTCACACTTGTGCACCATAGGGAAACATGCAGATATTGAGCTTCCAAATGTTAGCAGCCATAAAGTTTAGAAAATAATTTTATATTTAGGAAGGTAATGCCTAAATGCATCAGACGACAGTAGTCAACAACATCTGAATCAGGCTGGTAGTACTCTTATTAGGTCCACCAACTGTCCATTCCCTTTGCAGTGGACGTATCTATTATGAAATATAATGGCTGTTTTATAAACTATACAAGAAGGCACATACATTCAACAACAGATTGTACATATTGCAAAATATGGTGATGTGTATGGATTCAGAAATACAATAACTATTCATAAGGTATAAGGAAAAGGGAATTATACAGTTCATAAAAACAAGAGACAAGGTAGTCTGCATGCATGGTGATGACAGATGTGGTTAAAGCAGATGGGGTCAAAGAGAATGTTACTAATTAGTTTACTATTTGATTTGGACATATGAAGGTGGAAATAACAGGTATGTGTTTGCCATTCAAGCTTATGAAGAAGCTTTCTTTGGCTGGTAATAGATGGAATTTCCTCTAGATTTATTCTCAGGTAAAAAAAAAAATCACATCTTCTCATTCATGAGGAAGAAGATTCCTGTATGCATAGAACTGCATTACGTTTCTCTCTAAAAAAGTTATTCTAACCCCTGCATCACTCAGTTCAGTCCACCTCCGGTAGCGGGCGTCGGAGGATCCGATGGCATATTATAATTACACCGCTTACCGAAGACAAGCCTAGCACAATCTAACTTACGTTTAATGGTGCGCTTATTAAATTTAGCACAAAAGCGACACCCGACTACGTCGTGCTCAGGCCCCAAGCAAGGAATACAAAGAGAGTGGTAATCCCTATGAGGTATCTGTTTCCCACAAGAAATACAATTATTCACTTTTTCTGACATCCGGATTAAACTGAGGCAAGAAAAGACAAAAATATTCCCCAACGGGGTACTTAGCCCAACTTGGTTTCGGTCTGAAACTCAGTATACGAAAATTTCAGGACGCCAAACGGCACTTGCAAACGCTGCTTCTGCTTCGGACCATGCGGCAAGAAAGACTGGGGATATGACGTCGGTCATGCGCTTTAGTACCAAGGCGTACTGACGTCAGATCTAAGCGACCATGACCGACGCCAGCCTAATACTTTGGGATTCGGGCCGACCGAGGACAGCGGACTACCCACAGGTTATGACTGCAGCAATGTGAGATGAAGAACATCTACATTGTTGCTTATATTACAGGAAACTTCATCCATAGTAAAGGAAAGAAAGAACACCCAGAAAGAAAGTTAAGGGAGGACAGTAAAAATACACACTGTACAGGTCTTCCTCACAGATTAACTCACATGTCACATATCTATTTGTTTAACTGCCAAAACATTTTGTGGTGTGGTGTTGTTGGAAAGAAGACAAAGCCATAAAAACTGATTCTTCAGTGTGGCTGTGGATGAAGGAAGGCCTAAAGGCAATGGCTCAGAAGCTCCCATTCTGAATCTCCTAGTTACCAATGGAGACGTAAATATTGGGACTGTGACCCAAGTAATAATGGTTGGAGCAGATGTGACCATCAAGTGATTATGCCACAACTGTCCGTAACGAAGAGGTTTCTGAACCAATGACCAGAAACAGCCATGTACCTGGTATAGTGGTCTTTGACATCAGTATTTTCTACTTAGCTACCTGACGGCAAAATACACTGCAGTTACCAATACTTTTGCAAATTGTACACTTAGTCATTGCATGACCCCCTCCCCCCTTTCTCAGAAACAAAAGAAATAAACAGCTGCTCCATCTTCCAGAACAAATATGACTTGCCATTGTATGTGAAAGGGTCCTTTCACCCTTGATTTTGACCCCACAATGGAAACTGACATACAAAGTAGAGTGGTTTAAGCAGACTTCTGGTATTTTTTTTCAAAAGGATATATCATTTGGTCTTAAGGAGTAGTCCTTGTGAAGGCCCATAAAGGGTTCCCCACAGACATGGTGCTGCTTCAGAACCCTGTACGTACAGATAAATGCCACTAATGACGGCATCATCTAAAGGAAAGTTTTAATGGTACTGCACCCATCAGTCCAAATGGGGCTGTACAAATTTGTCATCATTGAACTTCAAGTCCTTAATACAAGAGGTGCCCCTTAATGTTGAGTGAAAAGGCAGAACCCCATTTAAGAAACTGTTTATCCAGCTGAGCTGTTGCTGGGACTAATTTATGCTCTACAAAGTTCTGATGAAGATAACGACCCTGTATTAAATGAAATGCAAATAAGAGATGTGCCTGAGGTAAGTTAGGGCCTCCTACAAACTGGCTGACTGAGGTAATACTGGAGAGGTTTTAATCAAGGTTTAGAATCTCTTCCACTAAGCAGAATAATAACGATGAAGAACTATGATGAGGAGAAGGCCACTTGGTGAGCTTCATGATGGAAATGAGAGGCATAATTGATCAGCACTAAAAAATTGCAGAAACAAAAGAGTGATTGCTTTTTAAACAGTGAAAACTGAAACTGACTGCAATGCTTTTAAGGTGTTTTACAGGGCTGGGGGGTTTTACCCCCAGCACAGCCTGCTGCACTTTGGAGTTGGAGGAATTTTCAATGAAACCACTATCTCAACCACAGCTCTATGAACACTTTTCACAGTCAGCCATAACTGTTTAGCATTTTTGCCTTACATCCCCTCCTTGGGACTTCAACTGCTTTCTAGAATTCCAGGGGAAATCTGATAGAAGCAAAGGATTTAACAAGAAACCAAGAAATGAAATACAGACATTTATCACCATAACCAGGGGAGGCGGGATTTGCCTATCTTGTGATGGGATTATTTCCTATAATGAAAGGGACCAAAGAACCTTAAAGCACATGTTTAAGGTTTGTATCAGTGTCACTTCTTACACAGAAAGAGGTACTTAGAAAACTGTATTTACCATATTAACAAAGGTAGAAAAATCCTAGCTTAAGAGAAAATTTACAGTGGGGGTGTGGTAGCAGATTTAACTGGAGAAAATTACATTAAATGTGCGTAAAATATGTTGTCATTCAGAAAGCTACCAAGATAGCATCTTCTGTTATTAATAAACAGATGTTCAATGGCTGTTATTAAGGAAAACTAATGTAATGACAGTGGAATTAAACATAAATAGTTATGATTTCCAGCTAAATGAAATAATTTAAAGGTGGGTGAAGAAAGAATGACTATGGTTATGCCAGTATCAGCTGGTGTTAACAGAGGTATGGACAATTCAGTAAGACTGGGTGATATTTAATGCAAATTGCTGTAATGACTTTCTGTTCATTTTGATAATACACCTATTGAAAGCTCCCTGATACACTGACACAGAGTTTTGAATACTTTACCATTAATGTAATTAAATTAAAGAGTCTGCAGTGGAATAACACCTTAATTGCAGCTAGTGTTAGGGATGATGGTATCCCTAGGGGGTTACATGTACTGAAACCACCTACAGGGAATTTGTATCCCAAAGACTGTTTTGAAAAATACAAAAGGTTCAATTATAAGACTACTGCAGAATATGAATCCATTTACTGAGTGAAATCATTCTCAAGTTGTATCTTTGAAAGATACAACGGCAAGAATTTTCTGAATTAAAAAACCTCTGTTGTTAATTTTGAGTCCAATATTGAAGAGATACAAATTAAAGTATGTGGAGGACATAATGTGTTGATGAAATGAAAGATCAAAGACTATGAAAATAATGACATTTATTCTATGGTACATTGTGAAGACAAACACAATCTGAATATAGAGAGCATGGCTTTAGCAAATCATCTTGCAGAACCCAGACTGTTTGGAGAAACTTCCTCAGAGGTCATTGTTAAGAGCCAAACAGTAATGGGATATCCAGAGGAGTGAAACAAGTCTATAGCATGACATGAAACTCTGACCAATGATAACTCTTCTTTTCAGATAGGGGACAATCAGAAAACCAGAATGCATCAGAAGGAAACACAGAAAGATAGTAAAATGTGGGCAGAAATGCCATAAGTTTAACAAGAGTCAGTTCAAAAGAATGAACTTTTGTTGACTGAGAAATCCAATTTGTTTAAAATATTTAATTTATCTAAAAGTACATTATCAAAGGATTTTATTTATTTATTTGCAGTTGTTTTCTTATTTGCAATGGTGATGGACAGGTTGACAGACGAGATCAGACAGGAGTCCCCGTGGACTATGATGTTGGCAAATGACATTGTGATCTGTAGTGAGAGTAGGGAACAGGTGGAGGAGACCCTGGAGAGGTGCAGATATGCTCCAGAGAGAAGAGGAATGAAGGTCAGCAGGACTAAGACAGAATATATGTGTGTGAATGAGAGGGAGGATAGAGGAATGGTGAGAATGCAGGGAGTAGAGGTGGCAAAGGTGGATGAGTTTAAATACTTGGGATCAACAGCTCAGAGTAATGGTGAGTGTGGAAGAGAGGTGAGGAAGACAGTACAGGCAGGATTGAGCAGGTGGAGAAGAGTGTCAGGAGTGATTTGTGACAGACGAGTACCAGTAAGAGTGAAAAGGAAAGTCTACAAGAGGGTAGACCAGCTATGTTATATGGGTTGGAGACAGCGGCATTGACAAAAAGGCAGGAGTCAGAGCTGGACGTGGCAGAGTTAAAGATGTTAAGATTTGCACTGGGTGTGATGAGGGTGGACAGGATTAGGAATAAGTATATTAGAGGGTCAGCCCAGGTTGGAAGGTTTGGAGACAAAGCCAGAGAGGCAAGATTACGTTGGTTTGGACATGTGCTGAAGAGGGATGCAGAGTATATTGGGAAAAAGATGCTAAGGATGAAGCTGCCAGGTAACAGGAAAAGAGGAAGGCCTAAGATAAGGTTTATGGATGTGGTGAGTGAGGACATGCAGGTGATTGGTGTGACAGAGCAAGATGCAGAGGACAGGAAGAAATGGAAACAGATGATCAGCTGTACCGACCCCTAATGGCAGCAGCCGAAAGAAGAAGATTTATTTGCAGTTTCTTTACCAGGATAGTCCACTGGGCCTCAAGGAGGCTGTTTTTCAATGTCCTGGGGAGAAAAGCTCCAGAAAAATACAAATACACGGTACAGAAAAAGTACAAATATTTAGTACACATTTCTAATAAACATTACAATGAGGATAAAGAACAAATCAAAGCAATTTTTAATTATAAGAATTGCATCAGATTTTTTTTGTATTGTAGCATAAGACAATTATTAGTCATTGGTCATATACATCCCTAGTGATGGAGAAACTAAGGAGGCAGTGGTAGGCACAAGTGAGTTTGAAAATCTAGGAAGAAAGTGTAGTCAGGATTAGGTAGGATGGGAGCAAGAGCATTTCCATTGTGAAGTAAGGTGTGAGTGCAGTGAGGTTTTGAACAAGGACAGACTGCTAGTGGTGTGGATGGGAGAAGGGAGAGAGTTCCAAAGGCGAGCTAGAGAGAAGGACATGAGGTGGTTCCCAGCTGGATGTGTGGGTTTGTGCAGTTTAATAAGGTTTTAACAATTTAATCTTGGGAGTCGATCTGGTTTGTGCCTTTCAAAGGTGTTTGCTAGGGAGGGGCAGAGAGATGGGTTATAAATGAGTTTATGTGCTTGGATGAGTTCGGTATAAGTTAGGAAGTTAGGTAGCTCAAGCCAACCTAGTTGAAGGGAATTACAGTGGTGGGAAGAGGCTCTGTGACCTGTGGCAAACTTGGATATTTTGTTACAGCAAGATGGGAGTTTTGATGTGAGGGAAGATTGAAGGTTGGTGAGGATAGTTGCTCCATATAAAATGGAAGGGGATAAGGTATGTATTGGCTAATGTAATCCTGGTGGAGGGAGAGATAAAGTGACTGCTACAGTAAAGCATGCCAAGTTTTTTGTGTTTTTTTTTTATATTTACATGTAGATGCTTGTCAAATTTTAAATGGTCATCAATGGTTATTCCTAGTAATTTTGCATCAGAGACCATTTCTAGGATAGTATTATTTTGGCTGGTAATTACGAAGGATTGTTTATCTATGGAGGAGGTTTTGGAGGCATTGAATAGCATAAGTTTTGTTTTAGTTGCATTAAGGGCCAGATAGTTGTCTTGCATCCACTGTTCAGTGGAAGAGAAAGTGGCTTGTGCAAGATTGTTGAGAGTTGTGATAGAAGGAGAGGAACAGATAATAGTAGAATCATCAGCATATTGAATGAGGCTGGAGTTTGGAATGGCTTGGTAAAAATTGTTTATAAATATGTTAAATAGTATGGGGCCTAGAATGGAACCTTGGGGGATTCCTGTGGATGTATTAAGGAAGGGTGAGGTAGCTTTTTTCCATTTTACTGCCTGTTACCTGTTTGTGAGATAACTTGAGAACCACTGAGAAGAGGAAGGGGATAGGTTAAGTTTGGAGAGTTTGGTAAGAAGCAGGTTGTGGGAAATGGTGATAAATGCCTTAGAGAGGTCAAGGAGAGAAGGGCAGTGGAGGTACTATGACCCAGTCTAAAACTATGTTGTGTTGGGGTAAAAAGCTGATTATTAATAAGATAGGGTAAGAGTTGTTGGTGCACACACTTTTCAAGTATCTTAGAAATAGAGAATAGTATGGCGATAGGGTGGAAGTTTCTAATGTTATTATTATTGCCGGTTTTGTGGAGAGGAATAATAAAGGCTTTCTTCCATAGTTGGGTGACCTGGCATTCTAGGATGGACAGATTAATTAGTATACTGACAGGGAAGGCTATTTCTTCTGTGGCTACTTTTAAGAAGTAGGAGGGGATTTCATCAGGGGCAGTGGAACCAGGTTTTAATTTTAGGAGAAGTTTTTTTATACTAGATATGGAAATGGGATTGATGGAGAAAGATGGGGGTTGGAGCAGAGGCTGTTAGGATAGGAAGGGGTGGGTGTGGGCTGATGAGAGGCCTTTGAATTGTTGGTGAAGGATGCTGTTAGTTTGCTGATGGAGTCAATGAAAAAGGAGTTAAATTGGGTAGCTAAGTCCAGGTTGGCTGCATCTGGGTTAGGGCAAGGGTTTTCTGTTTTACCTGGGTTGAGGAGAGATGAAATTCCCTTCCAGAATAGTTTGGGACTGGTACTGTGGTTAGTTTGGTGGGTAGTGAAATATACTTTGCGGTCAGAGGCTACAAGTTTCTTGACTTTGTTTCATAATGTTTTGTATTCAGGAAGGGTGATAGAGGTTTCTTTTTTTGGTATAGTGTCCAGGCTTTATTGCAAAGATGCATGGTAGCTAAAGTGTTTTTAGTTAGCCAGGGTACAGGGTTACTTTTTATATGTTTATTTTTTAGTGGGTCGAAGGAGTTGAGTAGGTTTGTGAAAGTGGTGTTAAAGTAGGATAGAACATTGTCTAAAGGGAGGGTTTTTAATGGCTTCCAGCTGGTGTTTTTTAGTGTGTTAGTGAAAGTTTTGGAATTTAAGTTTTTTAGGCAGCGAGTGAAGGTGTAAGAATGGGTTAGTTGTGTAGAGGAGGGGAGGTGATGGGTGAAAGTGGGCAAATGGTCTGTTAGTGGGTCTGGGAGAATGTCACTGTCTGAGATGTAGTGAGGATGGGATACCAGAATCCAGTCTATGATACTTCCAGTAGTGAAATTCTCAGCTGGCCTGGTAGTGGAGTTAATTAGTTGTGTAAATTTGTATAGGTTATTATTGAGACAGTAGGTGGGTGATTGTATTGTGGCTCAGTTTATGTTCACATCACCCAGGATTATAGTTTCATGATTTATGTTGGATGAGACCCAGGACAGAATTTCTTCAAGGGATAAGACATTATCTCCAGGGGGAATATAGAGGGAAAGAACAAATATTAGTTTATGCTTGTTTAGGTGAAGTAATAAATAATAAAAACTACTCATGTACCAACTCCTTCGCTCAACGCTTTCTGGAATTCACAAATTCCAATGCCCTGGATCAACTTATCCACACCCCCACCAGGGGCAACAATATCCTAGACCTAGTCATTACCAACATGAGTGACCAGTGTTCCACACCTGAAGTCAGCTCCTCATTGGTCAGATCAAACCATAAGCTAATCACCCTAGATATTCACATCCCGCCTCAACCCCCCCATTAAGAAAACCATGGTAAAAAATTTCTCCAAAGCCAACTTCATGCTTCTTAAGACATAACTGGCGAATTTCATGACATCCATGCAGATGGACAATTCAGTTACGACTGCTGAATCCTACACAAATGAACTCTATAAGCACTTACACGAGTGCATGGATCGTGCTATCCCAAAGAGAACCAAGACACTATCCTTCAAAAAAAGGAAGCCAATCTGGTGGTCCCCTGCCATAAACAAACTCTACAACAGAAGGAAAAAACTGTTGCAAATGAGAGTAAAATCCCATGAGTGGAGGAGCTCCCTGGTCAGCCTCAGTAAGAAGCTGAGATCCCTTATAAGATCCTCCAAAGCTAGCTACAAAAACAAAATCACCACTGATTCTAGGGACAACCACAAAGCATTCTATAGCTATCTCAAGAATCTCAATGGCAACACCCAGATCTTCTCTGAGTTACAGCACAACAGCACGAAAATTACAGAAATAACTGATATTGCCAACATCCTGGCAGATAGGTTCAGTGCTAACTTTAACCCCCTATCACCCCCTAAAGGGCCCATATCTATGCAGGAAGAATGCAGAGTCCCTGTAATCATAACTATGCAGGTAAAAGCTGCACTCTCTACAGCTAAAAACAAAGCATCCATGGAATCGGACAACATCCCAGGCTGCGTTTTACACGAAGTTCAGAACGAACTGGCTCCCCACCTAAGCACCATGTTCAATCATAGTCTCATGTCAGGCTTTGTGCCCACTGAATGGCGCACAGCAACAGTTATCCCACTCCACAAAAGGGGAGCCACCAATGATCCCAGGAACTACCACCCCATTAGCATGACGAGCCTGAACTGTAAGGCCATGGAAAGTATCATCATGGAACTTATAAACGAAGACACTGGTAACCTCCAATCTCTGGAAACCACCCAATTCAGGTCTGTGAAAGGCAGATCATGCCTCCTGAACCTGATTGACTTCATTGAGGCAATCACCAAAGCCGTAGATGAGGGTAAGGTGGTTCACACAGCCTATCTTGACCTTGCTAAGGCTTTTGACACATCCCCCACTCTGGAATTATGGCTAAGCTCACTAAACTAGGTATAATTCCCTACATCAAAAGATGGGTTGCCAACTGGCTCAATGACAGAACCCACACTGTAAAAGTTGCAGACTCCAAATCTGACTTCAAGCCAGTGATATGTGGAGTACCACAGGGTTCAGTCCTGGGACCTCTCTTGTTTGGTATCTACTTCTGTGAAGTACAGGCTAACACAGAACGTCTTTGGCTAATGAAGTTCACAGATGACTGCAAACTAGGAGCCACAGTCGCATGCACAAATGATGTGGACATCCTACCGAAGGGCCTCACTGAGACAGATGCCTGGTGTCAGAGCCATGGCCTCAAGCTCAATGTCAAAAAGTGCATTGACATGGTAAAAACTCTGTACCCATGAACTACCACATAGGCGGCAGTCTACTTAATGCCAAATGTGTGATAAGAGACCTTGGGACCCAGGTGGACAGTAGCCTCTCCTTGGATAATCACATCGCCACAGTAGTCAGGAAATCCTTCTACATGGCACTCCTCATCACAAAAGGGTTCACATCCAGGAAGAAATAGGTCATTATTCCCCTCTACTCGACACTCATTAAACCCATTATAGAGTACAATACCCCTTTTGGAATATACCTCACAAGACATCTGCAGCAGCTGGAAAGGCCACAGAAGTACCTCACAAAGAGGATTACTGGCCTCAAACAGATGCCCTATACTGACCATCTCAAAAAATTCCAGTTTTACTCCGTAGCATATCGCCTACTCCGAGGTGATCTCTGCCTAACATATAAAGCTATGTCAAACCCAAAGCTGTTAGACATGCTACACCTAAAGAAATCCCAATCCCTCCAAGCTACATGCTCTAGGGGCCTAAACCTTGTCACCACAATAAACAGGACATGCTGGAGAGACTGATTCCTGTCCCAGAGACTTCCCATACTCTGGAACAAACATCCTGTCTATAGCAAACAAAACTCCTCATTAGCACTCTTCAAGAAAAATCTTGATGACTGGATGGGAAATAGGAAATTCACCCTGGGGATCACTTCTGTGCCTCTGCTCAACAGGGGCACAGGAAAATAACTTTCTTGCGTGGCGTAAGCCAAGGAACCTTGTTGGCTAGGCTTACTTAGGCCTTTGAGTCGACAGCCTAGTACCTACCTATGAACCTATAATAATAAATAAATAAATAAATAGTCCAATGTTTTCATACCATCACTTTTACTGGAACTGCAAGCCTTTGAAACAGCAGGCAAGGGGAAATTAGGTGATTACTGAGTTTGCCTTGCAAAAGCTGATTTTTATCACAACAGAGTGGGAAACAGACATTTAAGCAAATTTTAGATCAAATGCTTCTGTTGTATTTATGACTGCTGATGAATGATGATCATTGATTCTCGACATTATAAAATTGAAATGTTTGCATTACTGAATAATGAAGATGAGTACAAAATAGTGACCCATGATAAACTGAATAGATACTACAGGGTGGTTGATAATTAGACTGAGGAATGGAGGCAAAGTCAAATGACTGATGCTTCCTCAAGTAAAGGCGTGGTTTTAGTGCTGTGCTCTGTGGTACTCCACTAGTTACTTTCTTGCTTTCTGAAGTAGCACCTGCACTCTTAATTGTGTTTGTTCTATCCTTCAGCCATGTGGCAATCCATCTTACCACATAAGGGTCTACCTTTGGTTCTTTTAGCTTGTTTACAAGTACAGCCACAGGGCACAGAGTCAAAGGCACTGCCATGATCAAGATATACTGCGTGGACTAGCTGCCCACTGCCTCTGTAACCATAGGTGTCGGAAGCTGTTAAAGACCGGGGGGGGGGGGGTGACAGCGGCACTTAGTGAACTAAAAAGGGTAATTTTTTATAACTATTTGCTCCCACAACATAGGTTCACTTGGAGGATATTTTAAGCTTAAACAATTCCCTTTTGATGCTTGAATTAACATTCTCTGATTGGTCTTAGCTATCCCCATGGCTGATAATTGTATATTAGCCCTAGTGAGAACAACTGTTATCATACCATAGATAATTTGAAGGGGCCATGTAAGGGATGCAACATTTAGAAACTGTCTCTATCCATTAGTGGCATGAGGGAAAATCCTGGATTACATTTTATTTTACCCATCCTTAGATCCAGGTTTCATATGAATATGGATGGATGAGCTTTGCTTTATTTTTATGGATAGTCTGTTCCGGAACAGTGGTAGCCTCTGTGATATATATCCATCTCTCCACAACATACAGTTTAGATACCTGAACTGAGTATTTCTGATGCCATTTGACTTGCTCATGTTCAGTAGGTCCATCTGTATTATGTCGGAGGATGCTTTGTATGCCAGACATGTTACCTCTAAGCACTCTGTAGGATACTGAGTATAGTAATAAATCTTTGAGGTGGTCCATGCAAGACCTATTGTTTAGGACTTGTATCCTTTTAGTAAGGTATCTCTGAAGGTATTCCAATTGTTGCATGGGGCTGGACAGATACATGCCAAAGTGGGCATTATACAAAATGATTGACATAATGAGAGCTTTGTAAAGGGGGACAAACCGATCTCTAGATCTAGTCACAATCAATTTGTTTATAAGCTGTGCGATATAGAAAGGTTTTCTTATGACTCTGGGCACATGTTGGTCAAATGTTAGGTCACTGTACACACAAGTTCCCAAATGCCAAATAAATGGATCAGTTCTCAGAGGGCATGTCATGATTTTAACACCAGTTATTACTTGGGACAAACCTTCCTGCATGATGGTTAAGTCATTTGGGGATTCAATAACTTCTCCTAGCTTGCAGTCATCTCAAACATAGCTGGCCAAAGCTCTTTGGTATTTCCTTTTACTTTTTAGATGTATATGTCAAACAGAAAAAGTCTCAGCACCGAACCCTGGGGGACTCCATTGGTGACTGGTCTCTTCCCCTGTTTTGATCTCCCGCATCCTGTGAGCCAAGTTGGCAATGCAGCTGGTGATGTAAGTGTTTGCTCAGCTGGTGATGTAACTGTTTGCTCCTATATTATTAATCTTTTGTACTACACCTGAGAAGGGGATTGTGTCAAAAGGCTTGGCCAGGTCAAGGTAATGTGGTGTGAACTGTTTTACCTTCATCCATTGCTTTGGTAACAAGAGTAAAGCTTAAAGTTTGCCCATGATTTTGAGTCTTTCACACATTCCTCTGGGCTGTATTCAAACACATTTTTAGGGCCATACATACATGTTTGCATTCCTAGATTCACCTTCCTGATTGTATTAAATGATATTCCTTGTATAATACAGCACACTTGTTAGACTTACATTAGTGTGCATTTTAAATTTATTGTTTAAACATTTTTCCAGTAGGCAATGAAACAAAAATGCATTAACCAATAATGACAAAACTGCCCTATTCAGAACATTTCCATCATAAAGGTCTACTTCCACACACAACTGCATTTTAAATGTATTGTTTGAACATTTTTCCAGCAGATAATGAATCAAAATGCATGCACCAATAATGACAAAACTGCCCTATTCAGAACATTTCCATGATAACAGTCTACTTATTCACACAATTATTAAATACAGAATCACAGCTTCTTGAATTTATTTTCAATTGGGGGGTAAAAGGCCAAAAACCAGGGACACATTTTAAACATTGTTTGTATAATTTTGGAAAGTTGCTTGCATAAAATGTGTTACCACCATGCATTTCATTTCACTGCCAAGTCTTGAACCCAGAACTCTGTGCACTACAGTCAGAGCAACATACCACTAAGCTAAACCAGCAGTTTCTTGAAAGATAGGAAGACAAACTTAAATGGCTATCATACAATTTAGTAAATTCAGTTCTCACTTCTCACCATAGCTCTCAACCTTATAGCACAAAAATACAGAACAACACCAGCAATGGGGGAATACCTTAGAAAATTGCTAGAATAAAAAGTTTTGTTTTACCACTGAGGCATAAATTCACAAGTGATGGTGGCTAGGGACTTTAGGCTCTTTTTACCTGTACCCAAGGTACAGGGTTTGAGCCTGAGTACCTCTAGCCACCAGATGTATTGCATTGGGAGCATTTTCACACACAGACACACACACCTACCTTACTCTCACCCAGGCACCATCTGTTCTCACTCACAACATCTAAACCAAACCATCCAGAAACCCTATGTGCGCCGTGAAACACCAACAGGATGGTAGCCCTGATGAGCTGACGTCATGGTGCACATGGAGTCTGGTAGCCCTGATGAGCTGACGTCATTGCACACACAGCTAAAGCATGAAAATGAAAATAATTCAAACATAAAGAACAGGACAGTTGGGAGGTGATCTGCAAAAGTGGGGGGCTCCCCTCTCCCCTGCCATTCTTTTAAACACCTTTATTTAATTATCACTTGTGACACAGGCAGATTTATAGTCACACAAAAGTAATGAAACTGAATTAGCAAATTAAAATTAACAAACATTATACTTCACATATATTGCTATATATCATATAAACGAAGCAACATTAAATAAATTATTCAATTCCTGCCCATTTTTTTAAACAAGAATCCTCTTTATTAAAACATCACTTATGACATAAGCAAGCATACATTTACATAAATGAAAACAAACCACACCGACATAATCCTAGTTACAAGCATTTTACATTACAAACCATAATGACATACTCCCAGTTCCAAACGTTATACATCAGTTATAGTCTACCTAATCATTTTCAGTCAAACATTATCTGCCCTTGATAAATCAAAACTTTTTGGGTCTAGATGTATGATATTTTTTAGATATCAATAGTTTAAGACATCAGATATACATTCAGTGGTCTTGCAAGTTAGGCTAGCTAAACTGATGGGCCTGTAATTCCTGACAATCATAATAGGGCCTTCTTTGTGCAGTGGCATCACTATAGCTGTTTTCAAACCACTGGAATATACTCTACTAATAGGATTAAATTAAACAAAAGCAGAAGCTTAGCAAGGGTATGTCTGTCACTATTAAACAGCCACCTAGGTAAATTACCTGGACCCATGAAGGTGTTCTTCTTTGTTTTAGGCAACAGAACCATGACAAGTTCCATGATGATCTTATAGGAAGAGTGGGACTTGGGGATTTGCGGAATTTCGTGAACTATTTTTGAAGTAAAAGTAGCAATAAATCTGTCTGGAAGTATGCAGCTACTGCCTTTAAGTCAGAGCAGGTAATGCTACTTTGGATTAGCTTTGCAAATGTAAAAGCATTATTTCTCAGTTAATTAATATAAGTGAAAATGGATTTGAAGTTATCTTTAACCTCTGATGCCATTTTCAGTTTATGTTTAGCTTTGGTCTTTTTGACAGAAATTTTTAGTTCCTTACTGATCATTGTGATGAAGTCTTTAATGTGGGTACCTTTGTCATTGTATTTTAAAAGATCTTTTCTGTCTTGTTTTACAGTTTATTTAGAGTGGTAAACCATCAAAGTGGCTTATTCTTATATTTACCTTTATATATAGTTGTAGTGGGACTGCTAGAACTATACGCTTATTTGTGTGTGAGTACAGTTCAGATAAAAAATGCCAGCTGAAGCATCATGGGGAGATATAACACTGCAAGTAATCTTAGCGCATCACAGAATTTAATCTAGTTTTTATATTTAAAGTCCTTAAATTCAAAATTGTTTACTGATGTTGGGTAACTGGCTTTGAAGTAAAAGCATATTAATTTGTGACCAACTTAACCAGGGATGGTGATTATTTCTGTAATACTATTATATATCTCTATATCTCTCCCCTCTGTGTGTGTGTATATATATATATATATATAAATATATATATATATATATATATATATATATATATATATATATATATATATATATATATATATATATATATATATATATATATATATATATATATATATATATGTGGGAGGTGTGGGACCAATGCCCCCCATAATGGGATACAGGGAGGCTTTCCCCCTGCAAAAAACATTATTTTGTGTTTTACTTTATATTCTACTTCTGTGTTCACTGTGGCTGTTGCTTGGTGATGTCAATGTTTTCTAGTCAATGTTGTGAATTTCAACATTTGAGTTATTCGATTAAATCAGTAAACATATATATATATATATATATATATATATATATATATATATATATCTGTATATGGACACAAGTCATTTCACTGAAACCCAAATGGTCAAGCTCATTTAACAGAAAATTTATTTAATTGAAAATTCATTTGACTGAACACTCATTTCATTGAAAAGTCTAGAAGTCTATGGAAGGTATTATTATGTAAGTGAGTCTCGCAGAATATGTATGGACTGCAATGGTAAGCATCATGATGTACACCCATAGGTTTATAGGTTCATAGGTGTTTACTACGCTAACGACCAGAAAAGCCTTTTTAAGCCTAGCCATACATCTCAAATCTCTGACATGTTTTGACACCCTTTATAAGTGTAAGCAGGGGTTTGGGAGATGAACCATTTACAGGTTACCTCTGTCCATTAGAGACATAGGTGCCAAACCGGGGATGAATTTCCGGTTTCCCATCCAATTGTCCAAGTTGCACTTGAATTGGGTTAGAGAGGAACTCTGCTTCACATTAATGGGGATCATGTTCCATAAACTGGGCAGTCTATGGGATACAAACCTATCTCTCCAGAAGGTCCTATGTATATCACAGGCAAGGTTTATGTCTTTAAAATAAATAATTCTGGTGCTATGTCTTTTGTGGATATGCAGGAGGTCCATCAGAGCGGGGTCTAACAATGCCCTATATGCCAGGCAGAGATCTCCGCTCAAAAGCCTGTAGGAGGCAGAATACAGGCATAGGGCCTTGAGGCGGACTGCAGAGGACATATTACTTACACTCTGTATTCTTTTAGTGAGGAACATCTGTGGACATTCCAATTGTTGGATATGCCTGGTTATGTACATACCATAGGTCTGATGAATACCGAATACAGTGGAACAATTACTTCCTTGGACTTAGATGCTATACCTTTGTTTATAAGTTGTGCAACATAGAATGATTTCCTCATCACTGCAGACATGTAATGCTCAAAGGCTAGACTGCTATCTATGTGTATCCCTAAGTCACTGACTTCTGAGTCAACCCTAAAGGACGTGTTGTCAATATGATAGCTACCAGGGATGAATGACTTCCCAAAGGATACTATTATGCATTTCTTGGCATTTAGTTTTAGTCCATGGCTCTGACACCAGTTGTTTGTCTGTGCTAGCCCCTCCTGAAGAACATTTGTGACAGTGTGAGATTCAATGACAGCTCCTAATTTGCAATCATCTGCAAACTTAGGCAGCCAGAGACCACTGACATTGGCCTTAACTTCTGAGAAGTGAATGCTAAAAAGGAGCGGGCCAAGGACTGATCCCTGAGGGGCTCCACTTGTGACTGGCCTTTTTGTAGAGATGGACTCCCCAATTCTAACTTCCTGGGTTCTGTCTGTGTGCCATTTGGCTACTCACCGGGTGACATACAGGTTTGTACCTATCCTCTGGAGTTTGTCAACAATACCCAAGTGGGGTATTGTGTCAAGTGCCTTGGCCAGGTCAAGGTAGGCAGTGTAAATGACTTTGCCCTCATTCATTACTTTGGTGACCCTCTCAAAAAAGTCCACCAGGTTGAGTAGGCATGATCTGCCCTTGACGAAACCAAACTGGGTTGGATCCAGTATCTGGAGTTTTACTTTATCTTCATTTATCATCTCCATGATAATTCCTTCCATGGCTTTACATATAACACTAGTGAGACTTATGGGTCTGTAGTTTCCAGGGTCTGTAGATGGCCCACCTATGTGCAGAGGGATGATTGTTGCCTTTCTCCAGTCAAGAGGCATGAAGCTTGTTTGGAGACTACAGTTAAATAGTAATTCCAGAGGCCCTGATAGGTCATGTTTCATGCTATTTAGAAGTCATCCTGGGATATTGCCTTGGCCCATTGATGCGGTGTTCTTGGTCCTAGATAGAGCAGTAAGGACCTGTTCCCTGTGATAGTAGGGGGTGTTATATTTGATGATACCTGAGCGAAGGTTGAAGGGGAGAGAGGGGTAAAGTTGGAGCGGAATTTATCAGCCAGGAGGTTTGCTATACCTTCAGGTTTAGTTTTGGTGGCTTCATTTACAATGAGCTCTGTACAATATTGTGTATTGCCTTTGAGGTTGCAGACATAGCAAAATAATGCTTTGTGGTTGACCTTGGCCTGAGAGGCCAAACGTACCTCAAATTTGGCTTTGGTATATTTTATTTGTCCTCTATGTGTTTTGTTTACTTTGATGAGAGTGCTTTCATCCAGCTGGGTGCTGCACCTCCTATTTTCATATATATATATATATATATATATATATATATATATATATATATATATATATATGGGTCTACTTTTATTAGTCGAAGCTTCGACTAACAAAAGTACGACCTGACTTCCGCGAAAGTGCACTTTCGTGAAAGCCAATTCACTGAATCAGCAAAATAAATAGAAAAACAGAAAACATTGTTTTGCAGGGGGGCAAGCCCCCATGAAGCCCCCTAAATAGATAGATAGATAGATAGATTGATAGACAGATGGATATATAATATATATATATATATATATATATATATATATATATATATATATATATATATATATTGCAATAATATAGCAAGTGAGAGTGATTTCACATGGTGGTTATAATACTGTTGATAACTGAAAAATGATATTTAGGAAAACAAAGTGGACAACCTTAGTGTAAAGTCACCAGATGAAGTCCTACTAGCTAAGAGAGAACTAAAGGACATGACAGGTGTGTATACATACTTTTTATAACAGTAGATGTTCAAATACAATATCATTGTTGCATGAATCAAAAATGACTGTGAGTTAGCCACAGGAGGATGTCAGTCAATGATATGATTGTTCCCAATTGTGGGACATCCCTATGAGTACTGAAATATACTGTCTTAGGCCATGGTCATTATGAAATGTCCAACTATTCAAGAAAGTACATCCTGATCTTACTGTGTTCTGTTCTGAAGCCAAAGAAAAGAGACAAAACCAAATACTCTTGGGATAAGCCAAAACAGTCGCATCACTTAATTTAAGCTTGACTTGGCAATAAACAATATAATTTTAAACAAAAGAGAAATAATAATCCCAAAAAGACTAAACTACTACTATTTTTCCAAAGTCCCATGCCGATGCTAAAAGTAACGCCACGCCATATTTCCTTGCTAAAGAATACAGCTATTGAAGTATTACCCATACCAAATTGCTTGGAGTCACCACAGATGATAACTTAAATTTGATCTTCATATAAAAACTGCATAAAACTCATCAAAAGCTAGCTCTGCAATATAGAGCAAAACACTTTACTCCTTCTAGTAGAATCACTCTAGCTAACTTTATCTTTTACCCTTTACTTCTCTATGGCTCACCTATTTTAACTAAATTCCAGATCTCTCTTAAATCAAAGCTGGTGCAGTGCTATAATAAGATCAACTAGCCCATACACAGCTACTTCTAACACATAAACTCCTATTTAACCCCTCTACCTGCCCTGCTATCTCCTCAGTAATTCATTGCTATCTCTCAAGTTGCTTTCTGCACTCTCAAGACAAAAGCCTGCGTGAAATCTATAAACCAAAAAAAAATAAGTATGGTACGAAGTCTATACTAATGTTGCTTTCATAGCTCTCAACCTTCCATGTCCAAAATGAGGAACACTAGCCCTCATAATGTGGAACAAATGGGCAAAATGTGGAACACATATTAATGGCTTACTAACAACTTCAACTAGGAAGGTCATAGGATGGTTAAAATATGCTGGTTTTACTTATAAAGAAGATCTTTTAATGAATTAATATGATTCATTTCTATTTACAATGGATTTCACTTAAAAAAAATCCTAACACTGAATGTGTGACAGAGTCTTTCAATGTGGAACTTTGAGGAACTTCGAGGAACATGAACTTTTTAAGACCTCAAATGAGGTATGTTCTTCGTAATGAGGTACACTTGAGAGGTATGGTTGCTTTGCCAAAGTATGGAATTCTATCCCAGATTCAATCAGAACTATATCTAGCCTCATGGCTATGCCCATGCACCACTCCTGTATAATCTACATCAAGAAATACTTTATATTCTTAGTAACCTTTCATCATACTAGAAAACTCTCAATAATCCAAGGACAAAAACAACACAAAGCAAAACTGAATACAAATGGCAACTGACACCTCAAACACGTACGAACACAGTTTTAATCAGTAGTTAAGTGCTTTTCGTCTCCTCAATATAAGACTTCTTCAGACAGTTGATGCAAGAAAACCACTGTGTTTAAATGCATATCACCTGATGCATTTAGAATCAATTAAGATGGTCTCATTTCAAAGCTAAAGTCCCTGTAACTACGTCTTAAAAGCCCTTTTAAAAATCATCAGAAACATCATATAAAAGAAAAATACTAGTAAGAAAGGCATATTCTTTAAAGTTAAACGAACATCAAAACCGAATGCTTGTCATCTTGTTACTTTAAATATGTAAACACACACTAACTTAAATGTTATTCTAAAATGATAAAATGAATACATATTTCTCCCACAAATTACATCCCAACCAAAATGTAAGTTTCAAAAGTGTTTTTTTGTAAAACTGAATTTCTCAGTTTAAAAATGTTTTTTAATGAATTATCCACAATGGAAGGAGCTACCCACAATGCATGCCACACTACCTGCAACTCAGAATCAATCCCTCCGTGTGAGTTCCGGTTCATCATGATATTTCACTTAATGCAGTGCACTATTTCTTTGTAAAATCCCCGTATTAACTGCTGGATTGTAGGGGAACATTCCACTATATTGAAGTAGATGTGGGCTTGCCCCTGCAAAACGTATTAAAAATGATAGTCATCACTGATTATTTAGTGAAGTTCAAAGTTTGCACTGGAAAAATGTATCACAGGTACGTTATTTTGGATTGGTAGAAGGAGTTAGTACATGTGTCAAAATATTAGCAACCTGAGTGTGCCATGGTACAGAGGGGTGAAACCTTGACTGTGGCCCAGACAACCTAGGATCAACTAGCAACCCAAGCACTGAATAAGTCAGTGGGGGATAGTGGGAATAAGAAGTCAATACCAGGTTTTTCATGCTGAGGGAAGAAAGGCAGCTAGACTAATCAAAGTACTGACGCTCAGTGTAACAGGAAGTTTTGCTAGCAGTTTTCAGTCTATGATGGGTGAGATGCATGCACACCAAGCAACACATGCTGCAGTCAAAGTCAGGCATGGTCAGTTTCACACATTCAATGGTTAAGTCATGTGACCAAACCTATAAGAGGCTGTGGGGTACGGGGATTAAGCATATTAGAAATGCTCCCTATGGTCACCTGGATGATGTCAGCCTTAATATCATGGTCCCCTCCATGCAGTAGGAGGAGTGAATGGCAGAAAGACACTCACTCCTCAGTGCATGCAGTGGGAAGAAATGTTCAATCAGTGGACAGGGTCAATGGCTGGCACACATGGTGAAAGAAACACGAATGACAAGAAGATACTGACAGTTTGCAGTTCACATGCCTTTGCAAGGTCACAAAATCTCACTGTTAAAGATCAAAATGTCTGAGATGTGAAGCTCTAGTTTCTTAGCTTTCGGGGTTCTCATTTCAGTATTCCTGCTGGTCATAATGGGTTCAAGCTTATGTCACGATTACCTTACAACTGCAGAGCTCCTTCCATTGGCCAGTATTTTATTCACAGTTCATGTATCATATCTTGCTTTCTTCATTAACATTTAAGAACAAACAGCACAAACATAAATCTACCTTGATTTCTAAAGACTGACAGAAGAGATTTTCAGTAAAACTTAGACTACACTTTCACAATTCCTATATTTTTATATGACAACCATATAAGAAGTTGCTTTGTTTCACTACCAAAATGTCAGCACAACCTGATATCACTCAGAGAAGTATCCAGTGTAGGAAGAAATGTGACAAGTGCATGGTACACTATACCTACATTGTATGGCATTGTCCTAGTCTGCCTTCTCAATGGCTGACGGTATGTATAAAAATCTCTAATACTCTGGGAAAGGATCTGCTTTTGTTTACATATCACCTTACCAGAGTTTGCTAAGTGTGTGTTAACATATATAGTCACACATAGACTACTCAAGCAATGACGCATAATGAATTTTTAAAGGGCAAGATTTTGTCTAATGGCCCAGATCCGAAGCAAAAATGAAATTAAAACCAAACAAATTTATTGGCAATGATACATGTCAGACCATAGTGATGTATGCTTATTATACTGCTAGCTATTCAACTAAAGGTTTCTAAGGTAATCATTTTAGTATATAAGCTGAATCTGTAATTTCATATTTAAGATATGTCATAACAAGGGTAGCCATATTGGTGAGGTAGCAGCAACACTGGAGTTTGAGGTTCAAATCAGAAATATGTGCCCCATCCCCAAATGGTTCAACAATTGGGATGCTATTGTACATTTCCCAAAATGTTGTCTACTTCCATGGACATCATGCTTTCTTTCAGCTTACATCTTTTATTTTTTCAAATTTCCTGTTAATTACTACTTGATGGAATGGCACGAGTCCCACTGCAGACAGAGAGGAATATAATTAAACCACTTGGTATTGAAGAGCAGGGTAAAAAAAGTGTGACCTACTGGTTGCAATTATTTATTACTAGGTAGGCAAAAGGATATAGTTAGGATATACAATAACTTTTTAAATATAGTTATGATATAGTGCTAAGAAGTGACTACTGGTTTAAGACAAAATGATAACTAAGAGTTTAACAATCAGTTCACATTTACACTTGTTGCATTTCTTCCTACACTGTATATGACATATGGGTAACATTTTGTTACTTGTGCTACAAAATAATTGCTCAGCTATAGGAAAAAATCAGTATGTGTGTTGTGATTTTACAAGACAAAGTTAAGCAGTCTTAAAAAAAGGAAAATGGGAGACTAATGTCAGCTGTGGTTCTGTCAGAGAGATAGATACAGCAAAGATAAATGGGTACAGTAAAACCATCCTGCCACTGGAGTGGTGGCTTAGAACTAGCCTCAAACATTGGTCTGATACCATGAAATGGTGCTTTTTCAGCTAAGTGAAGAGGTAACATGCCAATAAGTCAACAGGTAAGCACACTCATCTTTGATGCTGGAAGATCAACAAGATCTGGGTTCTAGTCCCTCACCAGGTGCAGGGATTAATTTCCCAATACTGACACTGCAGTAGAGCATAAGGGAGTGCTACACTTGTAAGGGTACTATCCTTTGGATACGACCTTAAACTGAGACCCCACCTGCTTGGGCTGATGGTAGTTCAGGTGGATACACAAGATTCCACAGCATTTATCGAAAAAAGTTAGGATGCTTCAGTTAGAATAACTCAATAACTACAATTTAGAAAACAAGATTTGAAAATGTATGTTTTTGCACACTAACTATACATATTGTTATTATTTAACTTGTTTAATGTACTCTTATTATTTCATTCCATTACTTGTGCTGTTCGTGTGACTTTGTTAGAAGGCATTGTTTATTTATGTACATAACTAATAGCTGTTATTTTATTATTCACTCTACTGGAGCTTTTCTCCCCATGTCTCCATTGAAAATGGGCTGTTAGCCCAGTTGGATACTACCCGGTTAACAAATGTAAATAAATAAATACAGAAATAGATAAATAAAATGTAAATATTATTTCACATATATACATATACACATACATTTTAATTAAAGACTTTTTCTCTCTCACTCTCTCTCTCTTCCTGCATGCTTTCTGCCATAAAGTAGGGGACTTTCCTGGTTGCTGTGGTCATATGTTACCACATTATAAATACCACCTTAGGTATCTCATGAAAACTGGCCACAGACCAAGTGGAACTAACCTGGTAAACAAAACATAAATAAATAAGCAAACAGCTTCCTAATGAAAATCCATTAGTATAAGATTGCCTTGTAAACCAGTGACCACAGACCCTAGGAAACACCTGAACTTGAAATACGATCAACAAGAATAAATCACACATAAAAGCTGTAACCTCATACACTTTGCTACTTATATCTGCCATCTCTGCACTGTCTCAGGGAAAGTTGAAATCAGCAGAATAATGGGATCTCAACCTTTAAAGCAGAACCTGAAACTGCACATTTGTCATCAACAATAACAGAATCAATTATTAGTGCAGCGATGTTAAGCCTGGCACCCTAAATAAACCTGTCAAGAATCTTTCACTGTGTCTCTGCACAGACAAAAACAGGACATGCTCAGGAGCAAAATCATACCATTGCAGGGATTTGTGCAGTATTGCTTTTCAAAAGTCATTAGGAGGCCTCTGAATATGATATCACTTTAAACACTGCAGCAAACTAGTTACTACTACCACTAACTTCTACTGTAGTGATTCATATAAAAATACATATTGTAAGCATTTCTTAGATGAATTTATCTGGTAACTAATTCTTAGCCTTACATGGATGTTCTATTTTTCTTTGTCCTTTAAAATCTATCACTGTCTTTCATTTTATTGTTCAGCTTGTTCATATTTATCACTTGTCTTACATTATGTCTGCACTTGCCAAATGGTTTCTCAGCAATACTTCATCTAGTGCAAGCAGGCTGATGAAAAATATGACATGGAATCAGAATAAATCAAATAAGATATAAAAAATGAATGAATTTGAGGAATGCACCTGGGTAAAAATGTACAAATCTGGCAAGGCAGATTTCAGTTATTTTTCATATAAAATAAATTTAGTATCATTTTTTCATACAAGCCATCAACCTGCCAGTGGAAACAGGCAGTGCTGTCCTCTGAATTTGTTCACATATGTAGTCTATAGCAACATAACACCTTTAAGCTCTCATCCTATTATACCCTTCTGCATTATTTGATGCCCCCAGTGTTTTTTACATTTTGAATGTGGCTGCTTTCACTGCTGCCGCAAGTTCTTCCTGCAGTTCCTTCCACCCTTCAGTGAAAATACACCTTTTTATATTCTTCCCTAAAACTGTTCCCAGCAGTTTCTGGTTATGATATCATGCTCCCTTGCCCAAATTTAAAGATACTGTAAGTTGCCCTGTTTAAAAGTTTTAGGTGTTTATTTAACTGTTCAAAATATATAACTCTTTCTGGACTTGCCATTCAGTACTCACATCCCTTCCCTACACATCCCATATCATGTCTCATATTGTTCTGGATGCGTGCCACTATATTCCATTCAGTAATGATATGCTTCATATGGAGAAGTATATAAAGCCATGCCCAAGGTCATGCCATGATGTGACCACTGATCTGTACTGAGGCAGGCAAACATCCTAGCAGATGTAAGAGCCCTCACTGTACACTGCAGCTGCAGCTGAGGCATCAGCATGACCATATGCCTTAGGCATGCAGTTTTGCTTGCAGACATTATTTCTCACATTTTTACTTCAACTTCTTCTTGAATTGTTAAGAATACATATTACATTATACATACCATCATGATAAATATCAATAGATCCCTATGGAATTAATTAGAATGGCTAATTTTTAAGCAGCGTTACCTGGTACAAAAAGACAGAAGAGGTGAAAGAAGGACTTCTGATAGTAACTCTGTATTATCTTGTACTGGCATTCCACTTTCTGCTGTCCTGATGTGCAATACTTTTATTCATTGTATACTGTTCTTCATGTTAAACAATATTTGTTATGCATACCCCTTTCATCCATTGACTCTTGTAATGTCTACTGTCATCTACAGATTCAGCTTCCAGACATAATATATTGCTCATTGTACTACAGTGTTGTCATTGACTGACTCTAACTAGTCAGATGTCAGTGTAAAATTTAATGTCTCTCTCTCTCTCTCTCTCTCTCTCTATATATATATATATATATATATATATATATATGGACATAGACACACAAACACATATATATATATTTTATATTTACATATGCTTGTGTGTGTGTGTGTGTGTGTATATATATATATATATATATATATATATATATATATATATATACACATATATATATGGGTCTAGAACTATTCACTGAAAGCACATTTCACTGAAACACATTTGACTGTGCACAGTGCACTGAAAGCACAATTCATTTTTTAATACATTTTTCTGAGTATCCCTAATCGTGTCCAAATAAAAACTGGCCCTTTAGCTCAGCACAATGGTATTAGATCAGCTCATTGTTAGATTTTATCAGTCAGAGTTAAGTCTGATTACAGAAGTAGCAAGGTGTTTCACACAATTTATTAAATGCAGCAAAACAAGTCTGAGTATGTGCTAAACAGTGCAGCCATGTCAGAGGTGGGCAATGGCAGGCAATAAATGTAACTTTTTTAACATGCAGCAAAACATTAAAAGTAGTCAAGTATAATTTATTCATAGAATAAAAAAACAGTAACTCAACACATGAATTTGAGATTATGATATGTAAAGAAAAAATATATAAGCCATAAGGCCTAATTAGTGAATTAGCAGTTTAGTACTTTACATAAAAAAGGAAGAACGTATGTTTAAACTGCAAAGGCTAAGTACATAACTTAAAGCTATATAAGCAACACACTTAAATAACAAGAATGTACTGGAAAATGTATCTTACTAAACTAAATAATATATGTAAAAATACATATATTAATATGCAGTGATCTTTAATGCAAGTCAGAGTGTATATGAATAAAATGCTTAGGCAATAATGTCTGATAGGGTGGGCGTTATTGGAGAATTAATGCCTGCACAGGGGTGTTTTGAGGTCCAATGTTGCAGGTGTGTGTGTGTGTGTGTGTGTGTTTATGCATGTAAATGAGAGAGAGACACACACACATGCAGCACATACCTCTTAACTTCTTTCAACTGCAATAGTCTGTCCATCAGCATGCACTGTCAAAGCAATAAGAAGTTTGAAACTCTAATGTCGGACATTAGTGACTGACTGTAATCCTCAGCGATTTACCATTAAATAAACATTTTGTGAGTGACACAGGAAAACTGTGAGTTAAAATCAGGGGCAAGGCATGAGGGGTTGCAATGTCTTGAGTTGTATGATTTTTTTTCCAGCCTTTTCTAAATAGAACAGCATTCCCCCTTTTCATCCTACACCTTTCAGCATATGGTAACAATTCTGCTGCTCCTTCAGAACTCATCATAAGGTGATACTGCAATACACATGTTACTCTTTCAGGTTTAGGGACAGCTTTCCTGAGATCCTTTTGCAACCCTCACTGCCCAAAGACCTTAAGTCTGTAATCTGGAACCCAGTAATACTCAACCTTAATCTGTCTGCAGCACTACTTTCACTGCAGGGTAGTGCTGAAATGCCATTTTTTAGATCTTATAGGGTTTTAACTACACACTCCCCTAGAAGCTTGACTGCAGGTCTACTGTGACTCTGCCTGCATCAGTTGCAAGAGGGTCCTACTGACATTTTACCCCTTTCAGCTGCATAACTACACCCTAATGTATCACACACACAGCCACCCCCAGCTCAGAGGGTGGGGACTCTAGCTGAGTGATAACCTTGGACAAAGGCATTCCAAGGCTGGATAACCCAATCAGAGGGGCAGTCTAACTAAGAACCTTATCTAGGCTGTGGACCCAATTCCTTGCCAGATTTCTTCCTGTATCAAATCCGTCTTTGGTCCACCTTTTCACAGACACAAGTAGGTATTCCTGTAATATTGGCTGGTCTTCTTAGACCTCCAGTCAAAGCTAAAATCACATTGATTCTGCTGAGATTTCCTGGTTCTGGACTGCTCCATACTCTCCAAAGTGCCACAGACACCTTGATTCCTGCTTCACAGCACAGCAATCTTACAGGTTTTGGAGGGTTTGCTTATCTTCAGTACTACCATACTCCTCCAAACGACTATCTCACAGGTTGTTTTCCACCTATTCCTTTTGTGCATCTTTTCCATACAGTCTAAACTAACATTATTTTGATGGTGTTAAATAATACTGGTAACACTATTCACAGGGTTATGTATACTTTGCAAGGAGTCATGCATTGACTAAAATAGTCTGTTCATATCACTTTGCACAGAAGTGTACCGTTTGGTGCATTCCCTGACTAAATGTCCAAAATGACAATATGTGTACAATGTGTACACTTGTAGTTTATGAACAAATGTACTATTCTCCAAAGAATGAATTTTGTTTTCAACAGCACAACCAGTTCTTTTTCCTTCTTACGAATGTTAAATTCCTCAAGGCAGAATGACAAACAGCTTTGTTCACAGTCTTTAACTTTGTTATTCTGCTGCATTTGTTTTATTAATAGGTACATTACTGGTTCTTTTTAGTTCTGCTGATTCTGCAGGATTCTTTCCTATGAAGCTTCAGAGATAAAGAATGTTTTTTAGGCATCAGCAAACTTTTTTGTAGTAGATTCATAACAATGATTTTCTCTTTTGTAATATTCTTGCTTGGGTTTCTCCCAACTGGTGGTGCAACACAAAATTTTCACCTGAACCTTGGTAAACATTTCATGCAATGATATTGGTTGAGTAATATATTGAACTGATTGGGTATTTTTCAGACTGCAATACATTTCCTGTCTAGTTAAATCTGGAATGTTCCAAACTACATTTTTCTGAGCACTCCCCCACAAGTGTAGCTTGGTATGGCTCATTCTCAAGGTTGGTCATCTTGATGTCAGATTCATTGCTCTGTTTTATCACATGCCTATTCATCTTGAGAAGTTTTCTTGGTCTTGGACATCAGCTGTTAGTTTTGACTCTGCTTGTATTAATTCCAACTCAAATTTTCTGCTTTCTAGTTCTGTTCTTTTCAGCTTAGAACAAAGCTTTGTATTTTCATTGTCTGGTTCAGGCATTAGTGTGATACTTTCTGCACTACAATACAAGGTTTCCTCACTCAGCGGCTGTATGTTTAGCTGTACTATCACAAAAGCACAACTTCCATGACATCAGGCTGTTTGACAGTCTTACAATTTTTGTTTCACAAACTGCATGACAGTCACTGGCTTATACACTGAGACCTCTTTTACAGAATCCTCCTATTCCACAAAAGCAACAGAATTAAAATCTATCTCATTCTTTCTATTATTTTATGTTTGCATTTTGAGTGTCAGGTCTTTTTGATAAGAACATACATCAGACACAGATGGCGAGTCCTTCAGTTTAGACTCCATGGCTGTGCCATATTGATTATTAAGTACACCTGAGGCAATCTGCACACTGTACTTAAGTGTGTTTCTGCAACTTCATCCTTTTCAGATGTTTGTTCTTAGAACCTTCTAAAGGTAGTTTAACACTTTCAGCTTCCAAACATCACATAAATCTATCATCAGCAGCTCCTTTTTTCCAATTTTGCATGGAGTTAGGAGTGATGTATCAACTGTCACCACTCTCCTACCTTCTTTGACAGGCATAGTCAAATATTGTAGGTCTTCTTTCAAGAATCCATCTATCTCTTAGCAGGATAACGTCATCTCCTCTTGCCTTCTTTTTGCCTCTCCAAAATCTGCTTTATCAAATCTGTTTGGCTTTCCTGCAGCTATGACTGTACCATGGCAATCTGTTGTCCTTGACCTTCCCTGCAGCTGTGGCTACTTTGGCTTTAGATCTCATGTACTTATTTTTGTCTACTCACAATGTACATTCTTCTACATATCTCAGGCACTTTGTGTCCATTATTTCAAGCTTCTTTAGCGGCTCTGCCTTCAATGCAAAGGTCTTTGTGCTATACAGAAGCACTAGTCACACCACTGTTTTGTGCACCTTACTTACAGCTTATTTGGCATGCTTCTGTTACACACCATTCCAATACTGTGCACCAGTCTGCTACAGCACTTGTGATTCCAGCTTATTCTTCCTCATGCCGAATTCCTTTCTCCTCATTCACACCTCCCAGATATATGAAGCTGTGAACCTGTTCCACTACTTTCCTGATTACCTCACATTCCCACATCTTCTGATATCCCCCATTTGCTGCCATTATCACTATCTTAAGTTTCATCCTACATGCCTATAGTTTTCAATTCTCGGGTGGAAGAAAAGGATTATAAGCCAGCACCTCCTAAAACTCTGGAATAAACTTCCCCTGCAAGATCTTCTTCTTCTCTCTTTTGACTGTTCCCATTAGGGGTCACTGCAGCAGATTATCTGTTTCCATTTCTTCCTGTCCTCTGCATCTTGCTCTGTCACACCAACCACCTGCATGTCCTCTCTTACCACATCCATAAACCTTATCTTAGGCCTTCCTCTTTTCCTCTTACATGGCAGCTCCATCCTTAGCATCCTTTACCCAATCTACCCAGCATCCCTCCTTAGCACATAAACAAACCAACGCAATCTTGCCTCTCTGGCTTTGTCTCCAAACCGTCCAACCTGAGCTGACCCTCTAATATACTGATTCCTAATCCTGTCCATCCTCATCACACCCACTGCAAATCTTAACATCTTTAACTCTGCCACATCCAGCTCTGACTCTTGCCTTTTTGTCAATGCCACTGTCTCCAACCCATAAAACATAGCTGGTCTCACTACCCTCTTGTAGACCTTCCCTTTCACTCTTACTGGTATCAGTCTGTCACAAATCACTCCTGACACTCTTCTCCACCTATTCCACCCTGCCTGTACTCTCTTCTTCACCTTTTTTCCACACTCACCCTTACTCTGAATTGTTGATCCCAAGTACTTAAACTCATCCACCTTCGCCACCTCTACTCCATGCATCCTCACCATTCCTCTATTCTCCCTCTCATTGAGACACATATATTCTGTCGTAGTCCTGCTGACCTTCATTCCTCTCCTCTCTAGAGCATATCTCCAGTTCTCCAGGGTCTCCTTAACCTGGTCCTTACTCTCACTACATAAAAAGTGCAACTCAATATGTACCTTTATACATAAACTAGATGATTGGATGGGTATCTGCCAATTTACTCCAGAACTCACCAGTATGGCCCTTCCGGAGAAAGAAAGTACTAGGAATGTATTAGCAAAGTAATGGTTATCCCACTCTACAAAGGGGGAGCCACGATAGACCCCGGGAACTACTGCTCCAATAGCCTGATGAGCCTGGTCTGCAAGGCCATGGAACGTATCATCATGGAACTCATAAACAAAGACATTGATAATCTCCAAACTATGGACCCCACACAGTTCGGGTTTGTAAAAGGCAGATCATGTCTCCTAAACCTGACAGACTTCTTTGAAGCAGTCACCAAAGCCATAGATGAGGGTAAGGTGGTTCACACAGCCTATCTAGAACTCACCAAGGCTTTCAACACCATCCCCCACTCTGGAATTATAGATAAACTCACTAAACTAGGTATAAAACCCTATGTCACAAGATGGGTTGCCAACTGGCGTACTGACAGAACCCACACTGTGAAAGTAGCAGACTCCAAATCTGACTTCAGACCAGTAACAAGTGGAGTACAACAGGGTTCAGACCTGGGTCCTCTCCTGTTTGGTATCTACTTCTCTGAAGTACAGGCTAACACAGAAGGTCTTTGGTTAACTAAGTTTACAGATGACTGCAAACAAAGAGTCATAACTGAAACTCCTAACGATGTGGACATCCTACAAAGGGCCTCACTGAGACAGATGCCTGGTGTCAAAGCCAAGCTCAATGCCAAAAAGTGCATTGTCAACCCCTTTGGTAAAAACTCTGTACCCATGAACTACCACATAGGCGGTGGTCTACTTAACACTGAAAGTGTGATAAGAGACCTTGGGACACAGGTGGACAGTAGTCTTTCCTTTGATAATCACACTGCCACAGTGGTCAGGAAATCTTTCTGTGTGGCACACCTCATCACAAAAGGTTTCTCATCCAGAAAAAAAAAGGTCATTGTTCCCCTCTACTCATCACTCATTAGACCCATTATAGAGTACAATGCCCTTTTTGGTATGTACCTCACAAGACATCTACAACAACTGGAAAGGCCACAGAAATACCTCACAAAGAGGATTACTGGCCTCAAACAGATGCCCTACGCAGACTGTCTCAAAAAACTCCAGCTTTACTCCGTCACATATCGCCTACTCAGAGGCGATCTCTTCCTAACATACAAAGCTAAGTCAAACCCAGAGCTACTGGACATGCTCCACTTAAAGAAATTTCAATCCCTCCAAGCTACATGCTCTAGGTACCTAAACCTTGTCATCACAATAAACAGAACATGCTGGAGGGATAGATTCCTGTCCCAGAGACTTCCCATACTCTGGAACAGACTACCTATCTATGTCAAACAGAGCTCCTCATTAGCACTCTTCAAGAAAAATCTTGATGACTGGATGGGAAATAGGAATGTCACCCCAGGGATCACTTCTGTGGCTCTGCTTGACAGGGGAACAGGAAAATAATTTTCTTGGGTAGCGAAAGCCAGGGTACCTTTTTGGCTAGGCTTAGACAGGCCCTAGGGCCAATAGCCTAGTACCTACCTATGAACCTAAGTGGGAATGGTCATGGACTCAGTGGCCTTGGAATATCTACAACTATATATATATATATATATATTATATATATATATATATATATATATGTGTGTGTGTGTGTGTGTGTGTGTGTGTGTGAATATAAACATACATATTTATGTGTGTGTGTAACCCAGCCACTGGGGATGCACAAGTCAGTGCATTTCTTTGTGCCGCTCCCAAGCCTGGATAAATGGGGAGGGTTGCGTCAGGAAGGGAATCCAGTGTAAAACTTCGCCAAATCATTTCATGCAGACACCAGTAAATATTTCCATACCAGATCGGTCGAGGCCCGGGTTAATAACGACCGCCAACAGTACTGTAAGCCAACAGGGTGCTGGCGGAAATTGGGCTACTGCTGGCTGAAGGAGGAGAAGAAGCGGAAAGCATGGCCAAAGGCAGGAAGAGAGCAGAAAGGCTAGGACTGTGGTAGTGAGGGTCGGAACATTGAATGTTGGCAGTATGACTGGTATAGGGAGAGAGCTAGCTGATATGATGGACAGAAGGAAGGTTGGTATATTGTGTGTGCAAGAGACCAGATGGAAGGTGAGTAAGGCTAGGTGTATCGGAGGTGGGTTCAAATTGTTTTATCATGATGTGGATGGGAGGAGAAATGGCATAGGAGTTATTCTGAAGGAATAGTATGGTAAGGGTGTTTTGGAGGGGAAAAGAGTGTCGATAGAGTGATGTTTATGAAGTTGGAAATTGATGGTGTAATGATGAATGTTGTTAGTGTATATGCTCCACAAGTTAGGTGTGTAATGAATAAGAAAGAAAAATTTTGGAGTGAATTGGATGAAGTGGTGATGATTGTACCCAAGGGTGAGAGACGGGTGATTGGAGCAGATTTCAATGGGCATGTTGGTGAAGGGAACAGAGGGGATGAGGAAGTGATGGGTAGGTATGGTGTTCAACAAAGGAATGCAGAAGGTCAGATGGTAGTGGATTTTGTGAAAAGGATGGACATGGCTGTGGTGAATATGTATTTTAACATGAGGGAGGAGCATAGGGTGACATACAAGAGTGGAGGAAGATGCACACAGGTGGATTATATCTTATGTAGGAGGGCCAGTCTGAAGGAGATTGGAGACTGTAAAGTGGTGACCAGAGAAAGTGAAGTTACGCAGTGTAGGATGACGTTGGTGATCAAGAAGAGGAGGAGGCGTGTGAGGGCAGCACCAAGGATCAAATGGTAGAAATTGAAAAAGGGTAATTGTGAGGTGGAGTTCAGGGATGAGTTAAGACAGGCACTGGGTGGCAGTGAAGAGTTATCAAATAGCTGGGTAACTACAGCAGAGCTAGTAAGGGAGACAGCTAGAAAGGTGCTTGGTATCACCTCTGGACAGAGGAAGGACAACAAGGAGACATGGTGGTGGAATGATGAAGTACAGGAGAGTATACAGACAAAGAGGTTGGCAAAGAAGAAGTGGGATTGTCAGAGAGATGAAGAAAGTAGAGAAGAGTATAAGGAGAGGAGATGCACAGCAAAGAGAGAGGTGGCTAAGGATAAGGCATATGAAGAGTTGTATGAAAGGTTGGATGCTAAGGAGGGATAAAAGGACCTGTACCAATTGGCTAGAGCTAGGAAAGATGTGCAGCAGGTAAAGGTGATAAAGGATAATGAGGGAAATGTACTCACAAGCGAGGAGAGTGTGTTGAGGAGATGAAAAGAGTACTTTGAGGGTTGATGAATGAAGAGAATGAGAGGGAGAGATGGTTGGATGATGTAGGGATAGTGAATCATGAAGTACAATGGATTAGCAAGGAAGAAGTAAGGATAGCTATGAAGAGAATGAAGAATGGAAAGGCTGTTGGCCCAGATGACTTACCTGTGGAAGCATGGAGGTGTTTAGGTGAAATGGCAGTGGAGTTTTTAACCAGATTGTTTTAATGAAATCTTGGAAAGTGAGAGGATGCCTGAGGAATGGAGAAAAAGTGTTTTGGTACCAATTTTTAAGAATAATGGTGATGTGCAGAGCTGTAGTAACTTCAGAGGGATTAAACTGATCAGTCACAGCATGAAGTTATGGGAAAGAGTAGTGGAAGCTAGGTTAAGAAGCGACATGATGATTAGTGATCAGCAGTATGGTTTCATGCCAGGAAAGAGTACTACAGATGTGATGTTTGCTCTGAAAGTGTTGATGGAGAAGTACAGTACACAGAATGTCAGAAGGAGTTGCATTGTGTTTTTGTAGACTTAGAGAAAGCATATGACAGGGTGCCTAGAGAGGAGTTGTGGTATTGTATGAGGAGGTCAGGAGTGTCAGAGAAGTATGTAAGAGTGGTGCAGGATATGTACGAGGGTAGTGTGACAGCGGTGAGGTCTGCGGTGGGAGTGACAGATACGTTTAAGGTGGAGGTGGGGTTACATCAAGGATCAGCTCTGAGCCCTTTCTTATTTGCAATGGTGATGGACAGGTTGACAGACGAGATCAGACAGGAGTCCCCGTGGACTATGATGTTTGCGGATGATATTGTGATCTGTAGTGAGAGTAGGGAACAGGTGGAGACGACCCTGGAGAGATGGAGATATGCTCTAGAGAGAAGAGGAATGAAGGTCAGCAGGACTAAGACAGAATATATGTGTGTGAAAGAGAGGGAGGATAGAGGAATGGTGAGGATGCAAGGTGTTGAGGTTGCGAAGGTAGATGAGTTTAAATATTTGGGGTCAATAGTTCAGAGTAACGGTGAGTGTGGAAGAGAGGTGAAGAAGAGAGTACAGGCAGGATGGAGTGGGTGGAGAAGAGTGTCAGGAGTGATTTATGACAGACGAGTACCTGTAAGAGTGAAAGGGAAGGTCTACAAGAGGGTAGTGAGACCAGCTATGTTATATGGGTTGGAGACAGTGGCATTAACAAAAAGGCAGGAGTTTGAGCTGGATGTGGCAGAGTTAAAGATGTTAAGATTTGCACTGAGTGTGACGAGGTTAGGAATAAATATATTAGAGGGTCAGCCCAGGTTGGAAGGTTTGGAGACAAAGCCAGAGAGGCAAGATTACATTGGTTTGGAAATGTGCTGAGGAGGGATGCTGAGTATATTGGGAAAAAGATGCTAAGGATGAAGCTACCAAGTAATAGGAAAAGAGGAAGGCCTAAGATAAGGTTTATGGATGTGGTGAGAGAGGACATGCAGGTTGTTGTTGTGTTAGAATACAAAAAGGAGAACACCAACTGCTGCAATAATGATTTTTTAATTCTGGTACCTCGGCCTTCGCCTTCTCCTGCATCAATTATCTAATTTAAGATTTGTATAAAAATGGGTGGAGCACTAAGTAAATTGTATTCCAGGAGAAGGCGAAGGCCGAGGTACCAGAATTAAAAAATCATTATTGCAGCAGTTGGTGTTCTCCTTTTTGTATTCTACATGTCCTTTTGGTGAAGAAGTGGAGGATTTGTGTATATTTTTTGGATATTATGTCGGTGGACACTGACTCTATCACCCATTTGGGTGCACCATCACTACAGCCTGTGAATTTGGCATCTTTATGGAAGGAGAGGGAGGAGAAAATGGCCAACAATGATCCTTGGGAAAGCTCAAGCATAGATTTCTCTGAGAGGTATGTGGAGTTGGAGAGAGCATTAATAAAAGAAGTTACCACATTCTATGACCTAAAACTACTGGAAAAATATATAAAAACTAACATTACTCCGAGGGGCCTCAGGGTGGAACGATTACCAGCCTTTGAATTTGCAGAAGATGAACTGGATTTGTCTGCAGAGTGGAAGGATATTTCAGTGAAATGCACTTTGGGCTGGCTTGCTGTGTTAGTTAAAAGAAATGAGAGAACATTGAGCAGAACTCGAAATTCTATCCTGCTTCTGCAGGAAAAGCTTATAGAAGAAAGCTCTGTGACTATATTCAACAAAAATATGGGCGAAATTAAAAGTAGAGTGTCTAAAATAGAGTCGGAGGTGGTTTCCAGAAAGAAGAGAAAATATCTTCGTGATATCAAAGACCATGAAACAGGTAAACTGTTTTCATGGCAATATAGCTTTAAGAAAAAGCGTGGAGCATCTCGTGACGTCATCAGGGGCTCCAGGTCTGTTGGCGGTGGTGAAACTTCAGCGTCTTCAGCAGATGAGTCGAGCAGCAGGAAAAGTGTATCGTTCGAGAGCTTGAATACAGAGCAGGAATCCAATATAGGAGTCAGCAATGCAGCAAGTGATACAGACCAAACGGCGGTGCAACAGAAGGGGAGAGGCCGTCGATTTCAAAATAAGGGGAGAAGGAGGTGAAAAAGCTGTAGGCCCCAGCAGACATGGAACTATTCTCCCAAAGACTTTTTTCCAGAGGGGGAGAGGGGTTCAACGGGTTCAACAGGACTATATACAGTTTCCAACGGTTATAAGAAGCTGTCCTTATTCGGATAAAGTGGTTCCTTTACAGAACTTTGATTATTTGAATACTGATACTGTGGACACTTGTGAAGGTGAGAAATATAATGTAATAAATATTTCTGATTTAAATATAACTGAGAGTGCCAAACAAGTTTTATATAAAGGCACTAAATTTGTACCTGTATGTTTCCCCTCTCTTGCTGATTTATCCTTGGAAATCAAGCAGTTTTGCAGAAAGCTGTTTTTGAGGGAATATTTTGCTGTTCAAACTTCATTTAAACATAAGCATGACTCCAATATTAATGCTCCATTGATTGATAATTTAAATAATGTTGATGAGAATGTGGCCTGTTTGGAAAATTTAGATGAGTCTTTGTTAAACCTCACATTACATGAAAATGATTTAGTGGATATATATGCACAAGATGATGTGTGTGATGATGGGGGGGGTTTTACTTTCAACACTGGGTATGGTAGACTAACGGTTCCCCATCTACACTGCCAGAGTGAATTCATGCCACCTAGAAGGAACATAGTCATTAGTGTATTTGAGAAAACACTATTAAATACTTTGGGAGAAGAACATGCAAAGTTTTGTGGTCAGGAAAGAAAATATAATTTGAAAAGGGATGAATGGAAAGCTTTATGTGAGTTAAAGGGCATGAATAGAAAGTATGTATTCACTCAGGCAGATAAGGGAGGGAACTGGGTAGTTCTTTCTAGGGACAAATACAATTCCATGGCCTTGGAACTTTTGAATGATGATAATATTTATTTTGAGTTACCCCTAAATCCAATGAAAGAATACAACATGTTACTGTTGGAAATATTGGAAAGGGGTGAGCGGCTGGGCTTTTTATCCCCAGGGGATGTTAGAAGGTTACATATTAAGAATCCACGAGTGGCTAGATTTTTTACCATCCCCAAGATACACAAAAATCTCATGGATCCACCCGGACGCCCCATAGTTTCAGGGAAAGGAGGATACCTACAGAATGTAGGTATATTTCTGGATTCCCTTTTAAAGGGATATCTTGAGAGGGTACAATCTCATGTTAAGAATAGTGAAGAGGTGTGTTCCAAGGTTTGCAATATAGCATGGGATGAAGGTTTTTATTGGGCTAGTATAGACGTTAAATCTTTATATACTAGCATTAATAAGTTGCATGGTCTAAAAGCAGTGGAGAAAATGCTAGGGGATGGACCTAGAACATTTTTTATCATCAGTCTGTTGGATTTCTGTCTCACGCACAATTGTTTTGAGTTTGAGGGAAAATATTTTTTGCAAAAAGAGGGTACGGCTATGGGGGCAGCTTTTGCGCCCTCATATGCAATATTGTTTATGGCCCATTTTGAAAATAGTTATATTTATCCCTCTTTCTTTTATAAAAGTAAGGTAGTCAAATACATGAGATTTATTGACGACCTTTTATTTTTGTGCAGTGGTGTACCAGAAGAGTTTGAAAATTTTGTTTCAGAGTTGAAGCAAAACAATTGGGGTTTGGATTTTACCTACAACATAGGGGGAAGATCTATCCATTATTTGGATGTAGAAATTTATGTGAGTCAGGAAAATATAATTCATTACAAACCACACTACAAGAAGACTGCAGCAGAGAATTTTCTCCATGCTTCTAGCATGCATAGTGATTCCTTGATTGAATCTCTCCCATTTGGTGAATTTAAAAGAATAGGAAGACACATTTCAGAAAAAAACTTGATTTCAGTAGAATTTAATAAAGTGGAAGGAAAGCTAATAGAGAGAGGATATTCTGTCATGAGTATTAAAAAAGCTAGGAGAAGGGTGGAAAATGAGTTGGGCATTACCAGAAAGTCCAGCAACAGGGTGAGATTTAGAGGGGTGGGACAATCTGAAGATCGTGACACTCATTGTAAAAATAACAGTGGATCTAGGGAATCCAATGAAAAAATATTCTTTGTAACCAGATTTTCCCATTTTTCTCAAACCTTAAAAGGACTAGTGGATAGATTTTGGCCAATTATTTGTGAAGATGAGAAAATTGGAAAGCTTTTTCCATCACGGGTGACTTTTTCATATAAAAGATATTTTAATCTCAGGGAAATTCTAAATTTCAGAAATAATGATAAAGAGCGTGAAGATGAGAGAAGGGGATCATTTAGGTGTGGAAAATGTAAAGTGTGTGAGTTGATTAGGAATTTGGATGGTTGTAAAATCAATGGGGTTAAATATAATGCCACGGAATTCTATAACTGCAACTCAACTGGGGTTGTGTATATTATAGGATGTGGCTGTGAGAGACAGAATTGGTACGTAGGACAAACCACTAGAAGGGTTAAATTAAGGATTTTGGAACACCTGGGTGACATAAGGCACAGGAGAATGGAGAGCCCAGTGGGAAAGCATTTCTTTGACAATCATGGGGGGGTTCCAGATGGATTTGTTTTCAGTATATTAGGTAGACCCAATGTATTTGGGAATGAGGCCATTTTTCGTGAAAAATTACTTTTGATGGAGTCAAGGTTCATTCTTAATTTGAAAACTATTTTTCCAAATGGGATGAACATGGAGGTGTAATATGTTAATGATTTTTTCAGTACATAGGTCAGAAATAATGTTTTCAGTAGTGTTAGTCTTTTTACATATTCTTCACATATTTCTTAATGTTTCTAAATATATTCAGGGAAATGGGTTTGCTTGCAAGGACAACATTGTGTGAATAATAGGTATATATCTCATTGATAGTATTTATATTTATGTTCATATTATCAAAACTATTTTTGAAATGAATGTTATTTATTCTCTAGTGAATATGTTGCATAGAAATGTCAAATTTGTTTGCCTTAAGTAGTAATGAAACAATGGTAATTATTTAATAAGGATGGTGCATCAATTATCTAATTAAAGATTTGTATAAAAATGGGTGGAGCACTAAGTAAATTGTATTCCAGGAGAAGGCGAAGGCCGAGGTACCAGAATTAAAAAATCATTATTGCAGCAGTTGGTGTTCTCCTTTTTGTATTCTACATGTCCTTTTGGTGAAGAAGTGGAGGATTTGTGTATATTTGTTGTTGTGTTAGAGCAAGATGCAGAGGACAGGAAGAAATGGCAACAGGTGATCTGCTGTGGCGACCCCTAACGGGAACAGCCGAAAGAAGATAATAATGATTTACGTGTGTGTGTGTGTGTGTGTGTGTGTGTGTGTGTGTGTGTGTGTGTGTGTGTGTGTGTGTGTGTGTGTATAAATATATATATCTGTAGGTATAAGTCGAAAGATAAACTCATTTGGTAGGAAGGTTTTTGTGGATATAAAAAAGAGAGAATGCATAAATGAGTGCTCACTTAAGTGAAACGCATATAGTTGAATTTCATTTTATACAGCACAGGTAAGAAAGACTATGTAGGAAATTTGTACTTGAATGAAAAATTGGTGGTTGTGAAGAAGTGAAATACTGTGTTATAAGAGTTGTGAATATACAAGTGTTCACGTGTTAGGGTTAGAGTAAGGATTAGGTAAGGGAGTACAGTCAGTGTTGCGCATGTTTTGCATTGTCTGTATTCTTTGTCCTTTTGTATAGTGGTATCCACTTCACTCATTTGTGTTAACACTAACCATAACCATAAGCCTAACAGTGCTCCTAATCCTAACCCTACACATTACATTACTAAAAACTCTTTCTTTAATAGTATCACTAACAAGATGAAACTTGATCTCAGGTTTGTAAATTTGGTTTACTAATATATAACGTTTGTTAGTGTGAGAGAACGTTTTCAATGTTTTGTGATTCAATCTTTTGAGTCATTCATTATTTTTTGTGATTTTTGAGTTTTCTACCATTCATGACATACTCATATATGCATGTACGTGTATATCTATCTGTCTATCTATATGCATCTATGTCAATGTACTGGGAAGCAATATAATGAAAATCATGATACTGAATATACAGCACTGAAAGGTTCATTTGCTGAAATGCTAAAATGTGGAAATCAAAATACCTAGTACCCTGCAAGTGCAGAGAACTTGCATGTGCCCAACCCAAAAACTGCATCTGTCTTCAATAAAACACTTAAGTGCACTCAGTACAATAGATAAAAGAACCACAGATGGCTGAATTAGAAGAGTTTTCTTAAAGACTGCTGGAGTTTTTCGTCTCTCTCTCTCTATACTGTATATATATATATATATATATATATATATATATATATATATATATATATATGTGTGTGTGTGTGTGTGTGTTACAGAAATAGTATTTGTGCGTTTTTATATATTTTTTTTTTTCTTTTTTCAATAGCACTAGGACAGCAACCTCTTTTTAGAGGAGACTTAAGGTGGTAAGGTCATACTGCCTAGGAACAATCTGGCCAGGGCACTGGGTTGCTTCACTTCCTTTTTCCTGTGGGAGGACTGAATGACGACAGCAGGAGGACATGCCAAACATCTATGAACTGAGACAGATGCAGAGTGGCAAAAGCAGCAGTGAATGAGAAGATTATGGATTACAATAAGCCTCCTGTTACTGTGGTAGATAATGCTGGCGTACAAACTGATGTTTTCTACAGCACTGTAGTGGTCACTGGTAGGAAATCACTGCTGTGAACTGAAACTGGAGGAGATGCAAACAACTCTTTCCTTAAGTGGTGATGTGCAGACAGGAGGAGAGGCACAACATGAGGCACATCAACCAGACGAAAAGAAGGAGTTTTCTTCTAAGAGAAGCTATGCTGCAGTTGTACCTGCTGTAGAGTACAAAGATGATGTGGCAGCGAAGATAAGAAAAAAGCCTGCAGTCAAAATTTCTTCAAGAAGGCACATTGTTATCAACAGGTATGCAGGATGGGGCAATCTAATTGAACCTTTCGGAATTAAAATTTCAGGCATTCTTTCACTGATTCATTTAGGCAACAAACAATTTTGGATTGTGAAACTTGAGAACTTTTATATTTTAGGGAATTGTCTTATTTGTGGAGAAACAGGAAAAATAACATACACAGAATGATAATGTTTTCAAGGCCATGAAACCTATGTTAAAGAAAAAAAAATATTGTGCAAATTTGGTCAGATGACCTAGAAAAAAAGACAATACTGACTTTTTCTCTGATATGTATATAAAGCTGTACATTTAGTAGATAACGTTTGTGATGAAAGAAAGCTATAGAATGGAGAATGGGAGTTGTGGATTATACTAAATAAAGTAGCTAATGTGATAAAGTACATTCCATGTGTACTGACTGTTGAAGGTATTACAAGTACTGTCTAATATTCAGAACAACCTCAAATGTGTTATTAATGTGCTGAAGAAAACAATTTGGTTAATAATTGCATTTACAAATGTTGCAGTTTGGATGGGTTGGTGGGTCGTACTGCTAAGAACTGCAAGCTACATTGCACAGATTCTGATAATGAACATCTGTGAGTGTGACATGAATGCGAAAAAAATAGATAAAATGATACTGAGTCAAAGGTACTTGAAATAAACTATAAAGTACAATCTGGTGTATAAAGTGAAAAACTGAATTTTTGTCAAGAAAGGCAAGGGGAACAGGAGGTGTATGTATCTGCAGAAGAGGCAATAACGAAAAATGAACAAACTGTAATCTAGGAGCTTTGTAAAGGTCACATGTTATTCAATTATAGTACATAAATCACAAGTAGTACCCACTTATGTTAAAGTATATAAAATATTCACTGTGGAATCAAGAATGCTAATAGTGGTGGGCTGCAATATTAACGATGAAGTTGTTGAAATTATAATAGTATATGCTTATGCATCTAACAAGAACAGGACAATGTTTTTTGAAAAATATTAAATGTAGTCAACTGTTAATATTATTTTATTCTTATAACATATTTCAACTATAATGTGAGAGGGAGAAGAAAGGGAGACTGAAAAATAAGTCTGAGCATGTAGATAATATATTAAAATATATAGGGCAAAGGTTGGACAAAATCATACATTTACTCATGTGTGGTAATTTTTAAATGAAATTGACTTTATCTTTTCAGGAAGTTTGAAAGAAATTTAGTCTGTAAGTATCATTCATGGGTTTTCTTATCAAATGACAGTAGGGCTACTTTTAAAGAACATCAAATTGTGATTAGGGAAGGGGTTGTTAAACATCAAATTGTGATTAGGGAAGGGGTTGTTAAGAGACTTACAGGACTGCATGCTAGTTTACAAGAATTCATACCTCTCAACTGTCCAAATTTTTGCAAAATGTCAATATTTTTGCCTCATATTTTCAGTCTGTTCCTCATAAAGTTTTGTTTTTCTGGACAATATTTGGCAAATCATTGGAGATTAAAGTCAGAAAATATTGGCAGGCATTTGAGTTTCAGACTTCAAGCCCTTTGGAAAATTCATACTTTTACAAAATCTGTTATTCTATCAACGTTCTACATTTGTAGGAGCATTACTTAAAATTGTCCTTATTTTTTAGCCTTTGTCCCACATTATTTATTGCTTTGCCCAGATTTCTTGCTCTAAGCGGTTAAGAGGTATGCAAGAATTACAAATAGAGACAAAGACTGTTTGTAGACTATAAGAAAATGTCAAATAGGATGCAATAGGTGGTTTATAGACTAGAAGAAGAATGGCATCTACTTGGAATTTGAAAAATGATGGCACAGATGTAGAAAAGAAGTATATTATGGGAAATGTTAGAGACCAGAAAATAAAATAATAGTTTTATTACAATGCCATTACAGGAAAAATAATTTATGAATTTTATGAGCTCGCTGATTTAAAAGACAAAAATATGCTGTTAATTGAAGAAAGGAGGAAATAATACTATTTTTCAAAAAATAAGTTACTTATCCTTAGAGTATAATAGTGGAAGTACAGGAAGAGCAAGAAAACCATTTCACTACATAGCAAGATACAGACAAATATGTAGATTATTGTTAAGAAATTGTATGCATAAAATAACTGAAACAGTTGAATATGTGATGTACAGAAAATATCAATACACACCAGTGAAATACTAAGCAATGAAATTACTATTGAAAAAGTACACAGAAAAAAAGTAGATAATGAAATCAGTCCCAGGAGAGATTGGATCAATTATTTTTTAAACAGACAGATGTGTGATAATTAAAACATTTGCAGCAAGTCATTAATGAGTGGATTAACCAGAAAATAAAAACTAAGGTTTGCTGTAGTATTATTAGGCTGATTTGGAAGACAGGAGATAAAAGCTGTTGACTAAATGGAAACCTATAACCTTATTTTGGGAGGGTGGCCTAATGGTTAAGGTTTTTGCCTTACAAACACAAGGTGCAGGGTTTGAGTCTCACAAGGGATAATCGGCTAGGCTTAAAATGGCCCACAAGGGCAGTTAGTTTAGTACTAATCTATGAATCTATGTAATATTGATTACAGAATAGCAATGACAATTTTTCAGATGAGATTTGTCAGTATAGCAAAGAAGATTTAGGAGATGGCATTTAGGGAATGAAGGGTAAAGGCAATAAAGCAATATTAGTGATAGCTGAAGAGGTGTTAACTTTATAAATGTAAAACACAATGTAGACTGATATTGTGTGACATCAGGAATGCTTTAAATAATGTATGTAGAGGCAGCTTTAGATGCTTTTGGGAGGATGTGATAGCCCTTTGTTTTTTTTTGTTTTTTTTTCCTGATTGGAGTAAGAGAATGCAATGGCTAGCATATTAGTTAATGGATGGATTACCAGGAATATAAAAATAAAGAAAGAATATCTTTCAGTGATGCCATGACAGCCATATATTAGTTGGTGTAGTTGCAAATAATATTAAAGAAAAATTGGAAAGAAATAAGGAAAAAGCTAATATGGTTTATACAGGATAAGTTAAATTACCAGTTATGAGGAGTTATGCTGATGATGTGGTTATTATTGCCTGTGTAAAAGTTTAAGAGAAGTTTTCTTGGAATTATGTGAAAAAGAGCGTAAAACTTTTCTAGTAAGTGTTAGGGGATATGTATTTTACTAGTAAGAAGGTAAGATTTTAGGTGTTATGTTTGCAGGAAGGAACAGGATTAAAACAATGAAAATATTTAGTGCAAGACTTATGTAAAATTGCAAATATATGGAAGTTATATGATTTATATTTTTTATAAAAAAGGTATATGTAATACTTTCAGTGATGTTAGGTAAGAAGGGGTATTTGGGAAGTGTTTTATGTTGCCTAGAAATATGAAGAATTTGAAGGATTGTTGGAAGTATCTTTTATGTTATATGGGGGATCTAGACTGATTCTGGTAAAAAGAGAAGTGTATTATAAAAGTGAGATACAAAGAGTAGGATTAATAAATCCCATAGTACTTCTGTGTCTTTTGCATATGATTTGGGTAATGAAGAAATGGGCAATGCAGACATATATAGGTAGAACCATGGAAAATAAGGGTCGCTATGAATGTTCAAACAAATAAAATGCAACACGACTCAAATGGTTAATGGAAAGGCAGACAGTGTTAGGCAATGGTGTCAACTCAAAGCTTTTTTTTTTAAATAGAAATTATCCACATATACAGCAGAAATGTAATAAAAGAAGACAGGGCAATGTGAGGAATATGCCCATTCAAAAATAACTGTAAACCAACTTGTAGAAAGTGCAGGAGTAATAGCAATTTTCATTTGACTACCTATCACACTAAAGGAAGAAAGGATGCAGAGTGGAAGAGATGTTTTGGGAGTGGAAAAGAATTAACACAATAAGTTGGATAGTAGTAGAAGATAGAGGAGATATGGAGAATGTTGGTATTGGGGAAGTGGAGAACTCCTAAATTAATGTGTGTGAAAAAATAAATAATACACAGTTTGAAGAAGCACATGAAGGAGTGCAAAGGGAAGAGGGGTTTTTGCAGTTTTAGAAACTGAAGCAGAAGAAGAAGATTGAGAAAGTGCATAATCTATAAAATAAGTGGTAAAATAGTAAACAGAGTAAGAATAAAATGTAAAAATGGAATAAAAAACATGAAAAGAAAAAAAAAATAATATTAATGCATCCTATTTAAAAATAAAAATGATAAAGAATGATTCAAAAATGCCTGAATGTTGTAACAGAATGAATAGAAATATGAACAGTTTATTAGATATAAGATGTGTAGTAAACCAGAAAAGGGAAAGTTTTCGGATGCTATTGGGTTGGATGGAGTAGTGTGGATGAGAAGAAAGACCACATGTTCTGGAATTGCAATATTATTAAAAAATAAGGATAATAAGATAGCTGATGTTACAGTAGTGGCATTTTGAAGATAACTGGTGTCTGTTATAAGAATAAAATAGAAGCCATTTAGACTAACTGTGGTGTACTCCAATATAATTATTGGAGAAGTGAAAGTAATGTTTGAGGAAATTAAAGTATTTAATACTTTGATTATTATTTTGATGAGGGTAATGAAATTCAATTTAAGAAAGGAAAATGAAAGATTTGCAAGATGTAAAATAATGAATGAAATGAAAAGGAATGAGCATTTAAGAATAATGAAAGAAAGACGGGGCTGAGGGCAGAGAGTTAATTTTGTGCTTATAGGACTTGAGGGGATTAAACATGCAGAGTGCTCTGATCATATGACAGTATGGGCAAGCATGGGTAAAAATGAAAAGATGATTAAATAATGTAAGAGCATAAAGACGCTAACCAATTATATAACTGAAAGTGATATTTTACAAAAAGAAAGAAGGCAATCATGGGAGGAATATTTCTCAGTGAAGCCATTTTATACAATTATACTGTTGGGTGGTGTATAAAAAAGTATATACTAGAGGTGAAAGGCAATACAGAAGGAAATAAAAGATGAACCATGGAATGTTAAATGAAAACTGATACAAATTGCTGAAACTAAGAAGTAAAGACTTTTTTTATTTTATTTATAGGAGGAAATAGATTATATGATTACAAGAGAGAAAGATTGAAAATGATGATAAGAGAAGAAAAGGTTTCTCCTTTCCAGGGTATTAAAAGAATAATGAATAGTATGGAGGGAATGAAAAGTTGTAAACTGGATCAGCTTATTTATATTGTGGATTGATGTGTAGAGAATGTATGGAAAATGGTGGAATGGGGAAACTGAGGGTAAAAATGGTTAAAAGGAAATTCATAAATTAACTTAAAAGAAATACTGGAAGAGATACATTTGAAGAAGTAATAAATAAGGGAAAGGAAGAGTTATCATCTGGACCAGAGTGATGGAGATATGGTTTCTATACGTATATGAATGGGCATGAGATATAAGGGTTCTGGAAATGCTGAATGAGGGGAATAAAGTCAGAGGAAATCTGTAATGTAGTAATTAAGTTTATGGAAAAAAATGAAATAAATAAAGGATTGGAGGTCAATGACACTGGGAATACAGAGTATAAAATATTCATAAAAAAATCCTGAAATATTTACAGATTGTCATGAAGAAGGTGCTATATGAAGGTTTCTATGGCGTGAAGAACAAAAAGGTTAATGGAATGTTTATTGTGGTAAAATAAGTAATATATAGGATAACAACAGAAGAGGGGGCGGGAGAGTGGCAGTGTATGATGTTGCAAAATCATTTAATACTCTGGATCACAAAGAAATATGAAACATTTTAGAAGAATATGGGATAGGGAAGATGATAATGAATATTATAAGGATAGTACATGAGAAGTCATGGGTATCAGTTGCAGTTAATGGATGGGAAGGGAAAAGGATGGAGATTAAGAGGGGGTAAAGCAATAATACCCGGAAGGTATGTGCTTATTCATCATGATCATAAATGCAGTTGTGCAAACATATGTGAATGATTGGAAGGAGCAAGATGGGAGACAAGAGATGATACTTTCACATGCAGATGAATTGATACTTATGGTAGAGAATATGGTATGGATGACAGAAGTAGTAGTTAAGACATAAAGCTTATTGGAAGACCTAGGCTTGTAGTTGAATTAGCAGAAAAGTAAAGGTTTGGGTAGATAGTAACTGGAATTTCTTTCGCAAAAAAATGAAATATGTGTGTTCAGAATATGATTTGGTGGATACCAGATAGTAATGGAATAATGGAAAGAAATGATGTAGAAAATAAAAATACTAACCGAATGGTGTATTTTTGAAAAAGTATATGTTGCATACGAAAATATCTGCAAAACTGGTTTACTTAGGAGGGGTTTTATGTTTCCTGGTGTAATGAAAATGGAATTATTAAAAATCCCTTCTGCTTGACAAATGTTGTAGGTGAGGGTGCCTACCAGAGGACTAGTGCCACAGGACACAGCTTCAGCAGGTGGCACAGTACTGTGCTGGCTGGTATGTGACAGTGTTTATGGGTCCCTGGTGGAGGTGATCCAGACTGTGAATGGCCCCAAGTAGGGGGCATTCCTATATTACTTCTGTATCTGAAGACAAACAGATATATATTTGATTTTTTAAAGCTATGGTTGTATACATGTCTTACAGTCTGAAAATGGCCACTGTTATATTTTTTTAATTAACAAAAACACTTATCCCAGTGTCTTAAGGTATCTGACTAATTAATATGTTATACTGACAGCAATTATGAAAGAACCATAATAAATCCTTATGTGAATCCATATTACATTGGATTTATCTAAAACATAAGATATTTAAAATACCCTGAACTCTTCTTTCAAGAGGAAAAAGAGAAAATATTGATATAGTAATTCAGATTTTCTTTGTATCCAGAAAAAAAGGAGGACAACAAGAATAGAAAGTATGTGAACAAATAAATGTATATAGTTTTTACTTGAATCAATATAAAAAAGACCTGCACCTAATCTCTACATCACCATAATAAATAAATGTGAGCTAAAGTGAACACTTAGTACGAATGCAATAAGTTAATTTTTTCAGATAAGCCAATAGATTCTATACTGCTTTTTCCATTACTGATCAGGCCAGTTGATTAATTTTGTTTACAGGCTGGAGTGGGGTTATTTTTCAACTTGTTTTTTTTTTTTTTTTTTTTTTACCTGCTCAAGTTTACAAGTTTACAAACCTTTCTAAGCTATTTGATAGATTTGCAAAACTGCCTTCTTCTATTTTTTTGGCATGGCCCCTTTTACTCATTTGTTTAATTAACTTTAGAATTGTGTAACTTTTCAGATCCCTTGAAAGAAGAATTTTAGTTCTTATTTTAAACAGCAGCAAAAATCCGGTCAAGCTATTGTCCCCTAGTACTATTATCACCAGTTTCAGATATCAATGATAAATTTGATCATGCTTATTTAATGGATTTTGGTGACGTATTAGGAAGTTGTAGCATGGTATGTGGAAGAGCCATTCAACATTTTCAGCTAAGGCTATACTACCGGTATAGATTTATTATAGCTATGATGTATTAAACAGAATTTTTGCGGTTTATTTACTGTTTGTTACAAGGATATATTTTGCTATTTGTCAAATCTCAGTGCAAGTAGGAATGTTGTATAATGATGTACTTCTCATTTAATGCTAAAACTGGTGAATCTTGGCAACAAAAACAGGCCTTTAGCAATCTGAACATCTGCTCATCAATGTTGCGAGTATGAGACAGTCCTAAGATTTATGTAATAATTGCCATGCTCTGTGCATTTCACAAAGTTCTTTAATAGGTCTTTTATATGGATTAAGAATGTATTACAGGCTGCATCTGCTGGGTCCAAACTACTAGTTTATGCCAATGATATGGTATTATTTTCTACAAACAATAATGAGACAGTTTCTTTCTGTGCATTACAAAATGGTATTGTAAACATTCAAAATTGGGCTAACTCATTTACCATGTAAAACAATACTGCTAAGAAAAAGGCTATGTCCATGTTTTACTGTTTTCTTAAGTAGCACCAAAAAACAGATGAGGCTCGCCACAGCAAAAATATAAAACAAGAACCTTTAATAACCGCAGTATAGAGTAAGTGCTTTCACATACACATAATGCTTCTACAGACTTTAACAACTGCACTAAAACACAATTCATTCAAATAGTACTACATCCAAATTTAGACCAATCATGGCCAACTTGATTACATCATCATAAACATCTCATTAAAACATATTAAAAACACATGATGAAAAAATAAAACTGTATGTCTATAAAAATATGTCTAAGCACCTAAGATTCTTTATAAACTAAAACATATAAATATTAATGTGAATAGGGACGTGCTGCTAGAAAAGGTTTTAATGTCACTTTCTCATTAAGTCCATGCCCCTTGTGACTCTGGTATTTTAGTATCCACCTATTCTCACACTCCTCTGTGTGATTCCTAATGTCACCTAATCTATGAGTCTTCTTGATCAGTTCTAAAACACTAAATTTAAACTTATGTAGCACCCCTACATCCAGAACATGTCGGGCTAATGCATTGCGATCATCCTCTCTGTTGATCACATATGCATGTTCTCTGACATGTTCTCAAAGACTTCTATTCGTTTTGCCTATATAAAAAGACAAGCATGTCTGACAAACAGCCAGATATACTAAATCTCTAGATTTACAATCAGCATAGAAGTTGAATCTATACTCATGACCTGTATCTGGATGTATAAAATAATTATTACCAGACATATAAACACATTGGTTACATCCTCTGCAAGAGAAAGTACCTTGCCTACTAGACTGAACTAATCCTTTCATATTGTTTACATAACACAGTAATCGCTTCAATGATTTTGTGTTCTTGTACGAAAAACTAGGTTTTGGTCCCACTATCTCTGCAATTCTATCATCCGTGGTTAAAATACCCCAGTTTTTGCTAATAACATCTTTAATCTTCAAATTCTTATTAGAATAGGGAATTATCATCCTATTTACCTTAACTTGTTGTTCGCTGTTATTAGCACTATCTGTATTACCCTGGTTCTTATGCAGGAAAGGTTCCCCTTTCCCCTTTCTCATGGAGGTATTCACTTAATTCCTTCCACTTCTTTCTTGTTGTATTCTCTTGATAAAAGATTATCAGCTAGCATATTCTGCTTCATCTTATATCTGTCATCACCAGTAGTAAGACGTGACATTCTAAGCATCTGACTTTTTACAATATTATGATAAATATGCAAGGGATGCATACTACTACGATGTAGAATACTGTTCTTCCAGCAAGATATTCTATATGGTTCAGAGTGTATCACATTGCCTCCTTTAATTATTTGTACATCCAAAAATTCTATCATGACATCAGAACTTTTATATTCAAACCTCAAGAAGTCAGTAGTACCATTTATATAGTCAATAAATTCACTTAACTCAATCTCAGTACCAACCCATGTAAAAAAGATATCGTCTACAAAGCGCTTATAGAACTTAATGTGGTCACTATAGAAAGTATTTGCCATAATATAATTGCTCTCCCAATATGCTAACACAAGGTTAGCATATGAATTGGCACAAGGGGTGCCCATGGCAACCCCTTTTTTCTGTAAATAGTATGTGCCATTGTACAAGAAAACATTGTTATTTAATACCAAACCAAGTAAAGTTAAGGTTCTAATAATGGAGTTCCTATGGACTCCTTGTTCAATTAAAAAGAGTCTCACAAATTCCATTCCTATGTCATTCAGAATCGATGTGAACAAGGAGACAGCGTCTAAAGTAACTAATAAATCATAACTCACATTGTGAGTTAAAGATACATAGTCACCATAACTTTCCAAAAATTCTTGACTATCTTTCAATATGGACGTAGTCCTATCTACTACTGGTCTGAACTGTTTCTCAATAAAAATAGAAGCAGGTTCACTTAACCACCCACCACCTAAGACAATAGATCTCATAGGTGGGTTCACAAGTGTTTTATGTATTTTGGGAAGTCCCCTAAAAGTGGGAACCACAGGTTTATCAACCAGAAGATACTTATATAAGTCCCCATCAATGGTGTTACATAGAAAAAGATCATATAGTTCAGAATACATGTTCTTAATTAATCTATCTAGCAGCATACTATTCAATATTTGATAAGTCCCAGTGTCTTCCAACATATTCATCATAGCAATAGAATACATATCAAAGTGTAAAACCACAATGGTGCCACCTTTGTCGGCTTGTCTAATCACTATAGCTTTATTGTCTTGCAGTTTGTTGATGGCTTGAAATTCATCATATGTCAAATTATAAAATTCTGGTTTACTTTTTAAATTATACAATTCAAATAAATCTTGTTCACATGCTTTATCAAAGGTTTCTAATAATGGATGTCCTTGAGGTATAAAAATGGAAGGTTTAGCAAATACATTTCTACCTTCCATAGCATTATCACCAAATAACATTCTTAAATTAACATTTCTGATAAACATTTTTATAGCCACAAGAATGCCGGTTATGTCTGCTGACTTAGATGGTATAAATAAAAGGCCTCGGTTTCTTACGTTGTTCATATGATATTTATTTACAACACGTTGATTGGTTTGATTCTATGTGGTCTGACACTTGATTCTCATTTGACAATTTTTACATCATACTGACAGTCTTAATCCAATCATTTCAAAGTGCTTAACCCAGTTATATACACTAAAGGACTGCTTAGAAAATGAGTAAAAAAAAATTCTGGGAACTTCTCTTTTGTTTTCATTGTTTGATATCGATCTGCTCATCATTAGAGTCTGTAGTAAGGGTTATAATAATAAAAAAGATGTATCCTACAATAAATACCAACTAAAATATTGTATACAGAACATTATGAATTAGATTCTGCTGCCAAATTTCTGACTTTGGATAACCAATGCGATTATCTATTGTTATGGTTTGGTTTAATTCTAAATTATATTATTGTCTGATTATCTCATCTATTGCTTATTTATAGTAAGGTTGGTAGGTATTTGTGCTTTCCATAATTACTTTTTATATTCTGTGCATTTGATCTGTACATGTGATCAATAGTATGTATGCATATATGTATGCAATATATATATATATATATATATATACAACCTTGATTTTGATGTTAGCTGTCTTGTGACTAATAACAATATAAATAGTGTTACCTAATGATTTTTAAGCAAAATAAATGCAAATAAAAGTAAGCTATACATGTTATTCAAAAAATGTAAATGTTTCATTTATAAATAAAAATATATGACAATGGGGGAATATATAAAATTTAACTATATAAAACAAACAACTTCATCTCCTGAAGATAGGTTCATAGATTAATACTAAGCTAACTGCCCTTGCGAGCCATTTTAAGCCTAGCTAATTACCCCTTGTGAGACTCAAATCCTGCACCTTGTGTTAGTAAGGCAAACACCTTAACCATTAGGCCACCCTACCAAAATTTAAAAATAAGCATTATATCTCCTAAGTAAAACGTTATACACAACAGAAAGATTGTTGAAACATAAAGGTACAAGTTCATATGCTTTGGGAAAGAAAAATAAACTTCAACTATATTAAAAGAATATGTGAAACTGAGTACCACCCCATAATCTATATTAAATAACAGTTTATAAAAGCAATTCATTTAGACTGGTAGCAGATAGATACCTAGACAGCATACTCATATATGTCCTACATTAAAGAAGGTGTCAATTATATTACATCTCCCTAATACTGAATCAATGCTCAAACAATTAAATACTCCTAACATACTTTTTGTGCCTAAAGCCATAGTTGTTATCATATATTACATAAATCTTTACATAAACAACAAGTTAAGCAACATTAATGACATTACTATTCCTATTGATTTCACATGACATTTTTCAGAGGACATTGCTGTCACAGGGAGTTTCACTTTCTAAGATGACAGTTACTTTGTGGTTCAGGTGCAACTGGCAAATCTTAAAATTCCACCAAGACAACCGATCTAAGAAGCAAGCAATTTTAATGAAACACTTAGCGCCTCGGCTTGCACAGCCTTCCAAAAGTAAAAACACTACAAAACATTCTGTACTTAAATACAACATATTACACAAGACAATTAATCAAGTAAGCATACAATTTAAATCACATACTTCCAATTACATTCCCTGTTGCGTCACTGAGGCTCCAAAGTACCATGCTTTAAAATCAAGAGAGTTTCTTTTTTTAAAAGTTTATTTTTTAAGGACACACATTCACCTGTACCAACTTGCAATTTTTCCAGAACACAACCCCTAAGAGAATCAGGATCAGAATTATGTGCTGTCATGAAATGGCTCCCAAGGGGACTCTCTAGTTTTGTTATTTTTTATGTCCCTAATATGTTCCTGTAACCTAACCCTAAAACTCCTATAAGTTTCCCTTATGTACAACTTATTGCATCCACATCTCAGCACATACACTAGCCCCTCAGTATTACAACCGTATTCATACCTAGCTGTAAATTTAATACCATTAATATAGGGAAATAACTCACTACATAATGACAGATGGGACAGCCACATTCCTAGCTCTTTTATATGCAATATTCACAAAGTCAGGTAATATAGAGTTCAAAATTTTATCCCTTAGAAGCATGGGCCACAAACTACATGCTTTTTTTAACTATTTCCTCAGTTGTCACTAAGAAAACTTTCTTCTGGTCCCTAATATTTCCAAATGTGTTGGTGGATTTGTTTCCACATGTACCAACTTTAAATTCCCCACTAACAAGGGCATAATGAGAGTATCCGTGGGGGTTAGAAGAATACCTGATGTCCATGATGTTTTGTTTAGCTTCCCTAACCAACTGAACATCATAGCCTCTTTTACATGTCGTCTGCTTCTGCTATTTCTCTGTCAAAGCTCATATCAAGGCTACATAGCCTATGCATTCGTAAGAGTTCATTATAAGGCAGTACCTTGACCAAATGTTTGGGGTGATAACTACTCCGATATAAAAACACATTTCTATGTTCAAATTTTCTATAGAGACTAGTTGTAAACCCATCTAAGCTAATATCTGGAAAATACACTTGTGGGCTAAGCTGTATACCATCAAAGTTTAAGCCCACAGTATTAGATTGTAAGTCATAGACAAACCCAAAGGCTTCTGTCTGGCTTCCTTGACATAAAAAAATAAGATCATAAATAAATTTAAAATATAAAATAACTTTTGATCAAAAAAAATCATGTCTATAAACAAAATCATCTTCAAGTTAAGCCATAATTAAATTAGCATACTTGGGGGCAAAAGCTGAAAAATGTCCCAATAAAGATAAAAAAAATTATTTTTCAAACAAAACATAACTAAATCTATCAAAAAATGAGACATGGGAGAGTCCCCCAGGAAATGGAATAAGGCCTGAATCACTGTTTCATGCTTAATGTTAGTATAAAGACTTTTGACATCCAGGCAGAGCCAAAACATATTCATATTCCAAACTTTCCCTTTTATTTTGTTCAAAAAATGTTGGCTATCCCTAATATAAGAGGCTGTACTCATCACATATTTCTTAAGATGTTCATAGGTTCATAGTTAGGTACTAGGCTATCGGCCCTAGGGCCTATACAAGCCTAGCCAAAAAGGTAACCTGGCTTTCACCAACCAAGAAAATTATTTTCCTGTGCCCCTGTCGAGCAGAGCCACAGAGGTGATCCCTGGGGTGAATTTCTTATTTCCCATCCAGTCATCAAGATTTTTCTTGAAGAGTGCTAATGAGGAGCTTTGTTTGATATAGACAGGTTGTTTGTTCCAGACTATGGGAAGTCTCTGGGACAGGAATTTATCCCTCCAGCATGTTCTGTTTATTGTGGTGACAAGGTTTAGGTCCCTCGACTGTGTAGCTCGGAGGGATTGGGATTTCTTTAAGTGGAGCATGTCCAACAGCTCTTGGTTTGACATATCTTTGTATGTTAGGCAGAGATCGCCTCTGAGTAGGCGATATGCGATGGGGTAAAGCTGGAGTTTTTCAAGATGGTCTGCGTAGGACATCTGTTTGAGGCCAGTAATCCTCTTTGTGAGGTATTTCTGTGGCCTTTCCAGTTGTTGTAGATTTCTTGTGCGGTACATACCAAAGGGGGCGTTGTACTCTATAATGGATCTAATGAGTGAGGAGTAGAGGGGAACAATGACCTCTTTTTTTCCTGAATGAGAAACCTTTTGTGATGAGGTGTGCCACGTAGAAGGATTTGCTGACTACTGTGGTGATGTGATTATCAAATGAGAGACTACTGTCCACCTGTGTCCCAAGGTCTCTTATCACACTTTCGGTGTTAAGTAGACTACCACCTATGTGGTAGCTCATAGGTACAGAGTTTTTGAGAAAGGTGATGACAATGCACTTTTTGGCATTGAGCTTGAGGCCATGGCTTTGACACCAGGCATCTGTCTCAGTGAGGCCCTTTTGTAGGATGTCCACATCGTTAGGAGTTTCAATTATGGCTCCTAGTTTGCAGTCATCTGCAAACTTCATTAGCCAAAGACCTTCTGTGTTAGCCTGTACTTCAGAAAAGTAGATACCAAACAGGAGAGGACCCACGACTGAACCCTGTGGTTCTCCACTCGTCACAGGTCTGAAGTCGGATTTGGAGTCTGTTAATTTCACAATGTGGGTTCTGTCAGTGAGCCAGTTGGCAACCCATCTTGTGACATAGGGCTTTATACCTAGTTTAGTGAGTTTATCTATAATTCCAGAGTGTGGGATGGTGTTAAAAGCCTTGGCGAGATCTAGATAGGCTGTGTGAACCACCTTACACCCTTGTCTACGGCTTTGGTGACTGCTTCAAAGAAGTCATTCAGGTTTAGGAGACATGATCTGCCTTTTACAAACCCGAACTGAGTGGGGTCCAGAGTTTGGAGATTACCAATGTCTTTGTTTATAAGTTCCATGATGATATGTTCCATGGCCTTGCAGACCAGGCTCATTAGGCTAATGGGGCGGTAGTTCTCAGGGTCCATGGTGTCTCCTCCTTTGTTGAGTGGGATAACCATTGCTGTGTGCCATTCAGTGGGCACAAAGCCTGAGGTGAGGCTATGATTGAACATGGTGCTTAGGTGAGGTGCCAGTTCACTTTGTAGTTCATGTAGAATGCAGCCCGGGATGTTGTCATGTCCCATGGATGCTGTGTTTTTGGCTTTGGAGAGTGTGTTTTTTACCTGTGCAGCAGTGATTACAGGAAATCTGCATTCTTCTGGTATAGAGATGGGCCCTTTAGAGGGGTGTGGGGGGGTAAAGTCAGCACTGAACCTATCTGCCAGGAAGTTGGCAATATCACTTGGTTCTGTATATTTAGTGCCATTGTGCTGTAACTCGGAGCAGATCTGAGTTTTGCCATTGAGATTCTTGACATAGCTATAGAATGTTTTGTGGTTGTCTTTAGAATCAGTGGCAGTTTTGTTTTCATAACTAGCTTTGGAGATGAAGAAAGTAGACACGAGTATAAGGAGATGAGGAGCATGGCAAAGAGAGAGGTGGCGAAGGCTAAGGATAAGGCATATGGAGAGTTGTATGAGAGATTGGACACTAAAGATGGAGAAAAGGACCTGTACCGATTGGCTAGACAGAGGGACAGAGCTGGGAAAGATGTGCAGCAGGTAAGGGTGATAAAGGACAGTGAGGGAAACATACTCACAAGTGAGAAAAGTGTGTTGAGCAGATTGAAAGAGTACTTTGAAGGGCTGATGAATGAAAAGAATGAGAGAGAGAGAGAAGGTTGGATGATGTGAGGATAATGAATCAGGAAGTGAAACAGATTAGCAAGGAGGAAGTAAGGACAGCTATGAAGAGGATGAAGAATGGAAAGGCTGTTGGCGCAGATGACATACCTGTGGAAGCATGGAGGTGTTTAGGAGAAATGGCAGTGGAATTTTTAACCAGATTGTTTAATTAAATTTTGGAAAGTCAAAGGATGCCTGAGGAGTGGAGAAAAAGTGTTTTGGTACCTATCTTTAAGAATAAGGGTGATGTACAGAGCTGCAGTAACTACAGAGGGATAAAATTGATCAGTCACAGCTTGAAGTTATGGGAAAGAGTAGTGGAAGCTAGGTTAAGAAGAGAGGTGATGATTAGTGATCAGCAGTATGGTTCCATGCCAGGAAAGAGCACTACAGATGCAATATTTGCTCTGAGAGTGTTGTTGGAGAAATACAGAGAAGGTCAGAAGGAAAGCATATGACAGAGTGCCTAGAGAGGAGTTGTGGTATTGTATGAGGAAGTCGGGAGTGGCAGAGAAGTATGTAAGAGTGGTACAGGATATGTACGAGGGTAATGTGACATTGGTGAGGACTGCGGTGGGAGTGACAGAAACGTTTAAGGTGGAGGTGGGATTACATCAAGGATCAGCTCTGAGCCCTTTCTTATTTGCAGTGGTGATGGACAGGTTGACAGATGAGATCAGACAGGAGGCCCCATGGATTATGATGTTTGCAGATGACATTGTGGTATGTAGTGAGAGTAGGGACCAGGTTGAGGAGACCCTGGAGAGGTGGAGATATGTTTTAGAGAGGAAAGGAATGAAGGTCAGCAGGGCTAAAACAGAATATATGTGTGTAAATGAGAGGGAGGATAGAGGAATGGTGAGGATGCAGGGAGTAGAGTTGGTAAAGGTGGATGAGTTCAAGTACTTGGGATCAACAGTTCAGAGTAATGGTGAGTGTGGAAGAGAGGTGAAGAAGAGAGTACAGGCAGGGTGGAATGGGTGGAGAAGAGTGTCAGGAGTGATTTGTGACAGACGGGTACCAGTAAGAGTGAAAGGGAAGGTCTACAAGAGGGTAGACCAGCTATGTTATATGGGTTGGAGACGGTGGCATTGACAAAAAGGCAGGAGTCAGAGCTGGATGTGGCAGAGTTAAAGATGTTAAGATTTGCATTGGGTGTGACTAGGATGGACAGGATTAGGAATCAGTATATTAGAGGGTCAGCTCAGGTTGAGCAGTTTGGAGACAAACCAAGAGAGGCGAGATTGCGTTGGTTTGGACATGTGCTGAGGAGGGATGCTGGGTATATTGTGAAAAGTATGCTAAGGATGGAGCTGCCAGGTAAGAGGAAAAGAGGAAGGCCTAAGATAAGGTTTATGGATGGGGTGAGAGAGGACATGCAGGCGATTGTTGTGAAAGAGCATGATGCAGAGGACAGGAAGAAATGGAAACAGATAATTCGCTGTGGTGACCCCTAATGGGACAGCCGAAAGAGGATGATGATGAACTATCTTTGGAGGATTTTATGAGGGATCTCAGCTTCTTACTGAGGCTGACCAGGGAGTTCTTCCAGTCATGGGATTTTACTCTTTTTTGCAACAGTTTCTTTTTTCTGTTGTAGAGTTTGTTCATGGCAGGGGACCACCAGATTATCTTCCTTTTTTTGGAGGATAGCATCTTTGTTCTGTTAGGGATAGCATGATCCATGCACTCGTGTAAGTGCTTATAAAGTGCATTTGTGTAGGATTCAGCAGTCGTACCTTTACTGTCTGTCTGCATGGGTGTTGTGAAGTTTGCCACTTCTGTCTTAAGAAGCGTGAAGTTGGCTTCGGAGAAATTTTTTAAGGTGGTTTCTACTAATGGCGGGTGGGGGCAGGATGTGGATGTCTAGGCTGATTAGCTTGTGGTCAGATCTGACCAACGAGAAATTGATGTCTGGTGTGGAACACTGGTCGCCCATGTTGGTAATGAGACCAGGTCTAGGATATTCCTGCCCCTGGTGGGGGTGTGGATAAGTTGATTCATTGCATTGGAATTTATGAATTCCAGAAAACGTTGAGCAAAGGAGTTGGTGCATGAGTAGTTTTCCCAGTTAATGGTGGGGTAGTTGGAATCGTCCATTATTAGGGAGTTGGGTTGTACTCTAATATTTTCAAGTGTATCAAGAATTGAAGTTTGGGAATCCTGGGGCATGGTGGGGGATCTGTAGCAAGTTACAATTTGGATTGCGGTCTTGCCCAGAGTTAGTTGCACCTGGATAATCACGGATGTATTATGCTGAGCAACTAGCCTGGAGGTGTGAATATCCTTAATGAATAAGGACACACCTCCACCTTTAGTGTTTCGGTCCAGGTTAGGTGGCCAGAAGGTGTGGTATGAATTATAGCCTGGTGATGCAGGGGTGTTCTCTGGAGCCTTGAACCAGGTCTCTGTCACTGCACAGATGTCGATGTTCTCCATTTATAGAGTGCCTCGAGTGAATGCATTTTGAAGTTTAGACTCCTAACACTGAGTAGCATTATGCTCAGATTTTGCTTGCTTGTACCTGTTATAGTGGTGAATTTGTCATTTGAACCTTGCCTAAAAAAGGCACTGTACTGGCCTTAGCCAGTATCTAGAATCCCAAGGATGACAGGTGCAGGCCATCTCTGGCAAAGCATTCTGGTCTGACATGTCATTCCAGGCAGACAGATACTGGATCCCCTTAGAATGACACCAGAAGCTTAGCCAATTGTTGAAGTCAATAATTTTGTCCTTGTACTGTAGTATCATTCTGGGTGATGGCAGGATGCTACTCAGGGCTAGGTTCATACCTGCCTAGGCTACAAGATTGGAGAGCTCTTCCATGTCTCTTTTCATGTAGTCCAGGGTGGTATGTCTCAGGTCATTCACACCAACATGGACAATGACAGTCATATTTGTACTTGTTGTGGAGTGACCTGAGTGCGTGCATTATGTGGCAGATCCTGGCACTCAACAGGCAGCTGACAGTAACTTTCTCCTTGTTTAGCCTGATGAGTGGAACATCAGTGTGCCTGAGTATAGAGTCACCTAGATTGTTGGGTACGTTGTTATGCCTTATGGGCTGTGGTTGAGTGGTACACTGAGTTTGTGGGCTATGTGTCATTTGAGTTGTGTTGGGGGGTGGAGGTTGCATGTATTCTGCTTTGGAGGTCTCTGTTGCTAGAGCAGATTTTTATTGAGAGCCTCCGTGAATGTAGGTGTGTGTTTTGTGTTGCTATGTGTGTGTGTTGGTGGTGTAGGTTTTGCGGGACTATTGACTGTCTAGTCCAGTCTTGGGTGAAGAGAGCTGTGCTTCCAGTTTGGCTATATAAGTGCATCCCTCACAGATTGTAGTGTTGGGTGGTAGGAGAAGAGGGTTGTCTGTGTACATTGGGCAATTGCTGCATTGCCCCAAGATGCTCAGATTCATCAGGTAGACAGGAGAAGACATCGGCAGCTGACCCTTAGACATGCCTGGATAGGTGCTTATTTATTAAGTACTAAAAACTATTTTCCTCTAGACAAGTGAGGAAAGTTGAGAGCTGTAGTAATTTGTAGCTTATTTAGTGCTTACAACGAGTTCTGAACAAGTGCTGAGCTCAAAGAAATAGATTTGAGTGCTAAAACTAAAATACTGTCTAGTTCTAAGGGAAAATGTGAAGAGCAGACTTTATGGCGCTAGGAGTAGTTTAACCTTAGCTAAGCTAATATATAACAATAGCAAATGAGCAAACTGATTTAAACAAATGAACCAATAAAAAGCTAAAAACTGAGCCCCATTCCAGCAGTCTTCAATCAGAGAAGTACTAACTGCATACTCCTGCCACTAGGGTGCAGGAGAACCTTCTCCAAAAAAAGATGGTCTGGATTAGTGCTCAAGTTGCACAAACAAAGCTAGATTCAGCAGGTCTGAATTTAGTCTATGCTACAGCAAACAAAGCATACAAATTTCAGAAGGAAACAGTTCAAATAAGCAAGCACAATAAGCTTTCAACCAAAAACTCCCAGCTCAGAAGGGCAGAATCTACCCTCTCCACCCACAAGAGTGCAGACCACACCTTCTTAATGTAAAATTACTGGCCCGACATCCAAGTGCTTAAACCAGAACTAATACACTTTTAAAATAACAGACACCGAGCCTTCAATCAGCAATTCCCAATTTAGAAGGATGTAAGCTACCTGTCCTGCCACAACAGTGCTGACCACAAACCTTCGTAATGTAAAACAACTGGTCTGAAGCCCAAGTCCTTAAACCGAAAAGCTTAGAATAACTGTTACAATTTAATCAGGTTACTACCAAGCAGTAATAAATGCAGCAGAATAAATACAACTGAGTATTTTTAAGAAGAGGCAAAAGCAAAATAAAGTGCAAATTTTTTTTTAGTAAAGTGCAAGGAGAGATGAAGAAGAGGAGGAGCAGAGGTTAAGAACCTAAGGGGGCTGGCCTTCTCAAATGTTCTCTCTGTATTAACTAAATTGAACACCAGACTGGGGGGAGGGTGTCCCAGATCAAATTTACAGTAGGGGCGCGCAACTGCAACAGTTTCAGGACAGATGAGAACAGAAAACAATGCCATAAAATATATAAAACAATTCAGTCAGGCAAAATTAAGACAATGCAGAACTCTGAAAGGTTAAAATGCCAAGAAATATACTTATCAATCAGCGATATATTTCCAGATTGTTTGAGAATCACATTAGCCAGAACCCAGGAGTTTCCAACAGTGAATGCAAGAATTTACAAACAGAAACTATTTTTAAATCAGCAAGCCTTGAAGCAATTAGATAACACAGAAGCTGTTAGACCAGTTTTATAAACTCCCCCTCAGAAATAGGGGGTAAGCAGTTTAGGGATAGATGAGAACAGAAAACAATGCCAGAAAATATATAAAACAATTCAGTCACTTATGTTTTTCAAAAAGTACTTCTGTGCAGACACTATAGGTCGACCACTAAGGTTAGTTAGACCTTTGTGTGTCTTAAGTAAACAGTAAAAAAACTGCCATAATGCAGTTTTCCACTCCAAACTTCTTTTCCACACCCTTAAAAGTAAAATACCCAACCAGTCCTTTGTTTAACAACAGTTGATACTCCTTAATAGCTTCACAGTAATCAGAAATCTTTACATAAACAACAAGTTAAGCAAATATTAATGGCATTACTATTCCTACTGATTTCACATGACATTTTTCACAGGACATTGCTGTCACTGGGAGTTTCACTTTCTAAGATGACAGTCACTTTGTGGTTCAGGTGCAACTGGCAAATCTCCCTGGATAAAGTGTGTGTGTGTGTGTGTGTGTGTGTGTGTGTGGGGGGGGGGGGGGGCTCTACCTCCACAAGATAAACATATTTCCTTTGATATTTGTATCTTGCTGATGCCTAAATGTTAATAGTGTGGGGATCAGTGAAGTGGGTACTGGCAGTTGCTGAACTACAGTCATGAAACGAATTGGTTTCATATGCAGTGCTGGCTTATACAATACATGTAACATTGCTAAATCTAGTTTCCTATTGACAGAACCAATGTACAAAGGCAGTAGCCAGAGTCAGTAGGACTTTGGGGTGCACAAGCAAATGATATCGCAGTGGTTGAAAGAAGGAGGTGCTACTGTCACTCATTGGGATTAAGCTGAAATCTGATAAGGAATAATAAATCCACCTGTACAGGCTCCATCAGCATAGGAAATGAGACAGGGTAGGTGCATTTCACTTAAAGGTAGCAAAGATAGTTATAGAACCTCAGCCACAGCTCACATGACAAAATACCTGCACAGGTATGCATTGGAGTAGGGCAGTGACAAATGAGAATGTAACAGGTAGTGTCAAAGGAATGAACAGAGTAGAAAGAAGTAGCAGCTTTAAAAAAGGATGCACTGAAGAAGAGAAATGTGCGGACATGTGAATTGAAGAGAGAAGAGTAAGGGGCAACAAAATAAGTAATTTATTCACACTAATAATTGCTCATACATGAGATACACTCTTGGTAGAGCTGGCGTGAAAGAAGTAGAAGAAGAGATCAAGACAGCATAAGATAATTAGAAGAAAATGAATACTGTATAATTCATAATACCTGGCAAAATGGAAAGCATAGCTAAATCTAATAGTGTCTATCATTGTTTTAAATGTTTGCATTTCTCTATGTGCGCCAACAATCATTTTCATTGTAAATGTATTTAATAATCTTTATTTTTATAATAAAAAGCATATTTATATATATATATATATATATATATATATATATATATATATATATATATATATATAAATATATATATAAACAGGCTGCAAAAATAATAAAAAGGCATACGTGCAGTATGACAAATATGTAAGAAGCACACACACACACACACACACACACACATACACATATATGTATATATATATATATATATATATATATATATATATATATATATATATATATATACATACACATCATGATGACCACAAAAGATATACATTACAGAAGAACAGTAAGAAGCTAATTTGCCATAAAACATCATGCAATTTTATATTTTTAACAGCATCATTTTTCTTTTCCCAATTAATTGCCAAATATTCATTGTGATTTGCTGTTTGACATGGTCCATTCTGCCAAGTACTCCAGCTAAATCACTCCCTGTTTTCTGACATACTAGGACCTAACATCATCTCCTGCCATATACTAACAGGGCATATGAATTATTCAGTGAACTCTTTTCTTACTGTAAGAAAAGCTGCAGTGTCATGCTACAGGGCCCAGTTCTTTGCTCTTGGGATTAATGATTGCAAAAGACATTGAGCCTTCCAATGGTGTCCTCGCAGCAGGGAGCTATAGTGAGGAATATGTCCTGCATTCAGGCTTCTGTTAAACATAAGGAGCTGAATGCAGTCAGATCTAACTGCTAGTGTACTCTAGATAGGCAGAAAGACCTCAAAATTTAATTTCAAGGACAAATCAAAGCATTTGGAAGCATTCTGCACTGATCTGATTGTCTATGTGTGTGGCAGACACTGGTTCAGCAGTTACATTTGTCTTTTGAATTATAAATAATAAGCTGTCATATTTTAAAAGGATGACAGAGGTAGCAGTTGCTGAGATGGATTGACATATTCAATTAAAGTTATGTTTACTTTCACTGGGTTTCACCATCCTTCAACTTTACGTTTCTTTCTGTCCCTAAGCATGTGTCATTCATCCCATGAACATGCTTAATAAAGTATCAGTTACAGGATATAATGCCACGTATGTAATGATTAGCTGTACAGGTCAGAGCTCTCCCAAGTGAGAGTAAAACATCTTCCTGCATTTATTTTAGCCATATCTTTGGTTATTTTTTCTTTACTTTATAAGCTGGCTACCACTGTAAACAGTGCAATATGTCACATCTTCATGTCTTCATTTTTAATGCATTTGCATATAAAATGCAACATTAGCACATTAGTTATATAAGACGTATTCTGAATGTATAACTGTAAATCATTCTGGGACCATCGTTTTAAATTCTGCTGTTGGGTTAAAGGAGAGGTATGTTGCAGTTCTGCACAGATACCAATGCTTAGAAGAACAGTATAGCTAAAAGAACACTGCTGCGATAGCTGCTCTTGTAATACTCATGATATCTCTGCACATCAAGCATATGAAGCAAAACAATGCTTTCACTGTGGTAATTTGAGTAAAAAACTGGGAGATACAGAAACTGCTTCAGGGTTACTGCTTTTACAACCTTTTGACAAGAAAATGGATTTCTTTACAATGATGTTCATTATGAGATATCAAGGTAGCTGGCAAGTGTTCCAACATAAAGTTTAAATCCCAAAGTGAGGTACTATGTCTTCTTGGTAGTCGTAAGTAAAAAATTCCTGTTATGAAAGCTTTAACAAATAGTTGTGTTTTTAGCTGTGAAAGGGTTGGTATGCAAGCAAGTACTGCATAACCATTGACTACCATTGATGAAAATATGTAAATAAATAAATGGTTTAAATAGTCCTATAGCTTTAGTTATGCTACTGAGCAATTAGTCTTCACATTTTGAAGCAGCCCAATCGAGAAGTATCCTTCACTTTTGTAGGGAATATTTACTTGTAATAGGGCTTTAGGTTTCCTGTAGGATGCCTGACACACAGATAGAAAGGAAAAGGAAACTGCTGCTAGGAGTCAAAATTCTGTCATTTAGACTGAATGACACAGGCTTAGGGTGGTAAAAGCCACATTTTTGGCTAGGCTTATATAGGCCCCAGGGCCAATAGCCTTTACCTAACTATGAGACTGAATTTAATGTCTCACTTTGTTGCTGTGCCAATAAGTTGTAGAGAAGCAAGGACCATGAAGCTGGGGGGGCAGGTCGGGGGCAAGCTCTTTAAAAGAAAATACCATGGTAGTCGTGGGAAGGATAGTGCTGTTCAGATTAGCTTGGCCTGGTCTTAATTTGCATGCATCTCTTGAGTCACAGGAAATGGAGGGAAGCTATACGTTAAACTCCTCAGAGTCCACAGACAGAAGAAAGCATCAGCCAAAATGTCTCATGAAAAAAAAGGAGAATATTTTCCATACTGATGAAAGTAACCCAACAGAAAACCAAAAATTATTCTGGAATACTATCAAGTTCACTTAAACTGCTTTCATCTCCTTCTGGTTAATACAAAACAACAATTCTATCGGAGACCAATTGCTCTACATTATATGATTGCACTTAAAGTATAATCAAGATTAATCCATTGTTAGATACTGAACTTTGAATCCGGGAAGTAATACCATTCCCCAGAAGTGCTTACCATATTCGTCCATGATAGGTATCCATAGTTTACATAGGAAGGAATATGGATTATCATGTCCAGTAGATCTATAGATTAATTGTAGACATTTCTGAGAAACACTCCCCCCGGATTTACTAATCTGGCGTGCAGGACTAAACTAGTCCTGCACATAAGCGGCAGTTTAAGAGGAGGACGGCAGCGCGCCATGCATATTAATGAAGGCACGCTGCCTGAGCTCCAAATCTTACACTGAGTGTGGATGAGTGCAGGGGGCATGTCTGTGAGCAGACCTCTCAGAATAAACACGCCCCTGTAAAGTAGAACAGAAGAAAGTGTAAATAAATGAGCGAGACTGCTCATAGGTGTCCACATATCCCCATCAACAGTCCCCATGTGTTCAACAGCAACAGTACAGTGAAATAAAATGAAGAAACCCTTGTATTTATTTTTTTTTAAAACCCTGAGTACAGCTAACTGTAGGTGTGCGGGTTTGCCCATTGCTTAGCTACAATTAAAGCAGCTTAAAAGGCTGAAGAGGATAACAAGGAATATATATGCAAATGAAGCAGCATAGCAATAGTATAATGGTTAGAGCATCCACCTAATGAACAGGTATTCCCGGTTCGAGTCCCCCTGCAGCACATACCATTTTCCAGGTGAAATCTGTATATGAACATATTTTTACATGTTTTTGCTGTATAACCTACAAAATAACATTTAAATGTGAACTGGAGTACTGCATTAAATGCACATGTGAAGTGTCAGTGTCATAATGAATAAGGCACTAGTAAGCAAGTTTAAGCACAGATAAGCAGTAGTAAGCATATATAAGCACTATTACGTGTGTTTAAGTGCATTTGTGGAGGGGTAAGCATTGCCTACACAGATTAAGCAAAGTAGAAGCAAAGTGAGTTTAAGAAACTGTAACCGGAGGTTAGCAGTGCTTACCATCGCACAAACCCATGCATACCCGCTTACAAGTGCCTTAATCACTCTGGATCCAACGGCCCATGTTCTGCCCAGCAACAAAATAAACTGCCTCTGGAAGGCTCAAACTCAGGACCGTGTACACTTTAGTCACAGTAGTTAAAAACTAAGCCATCATAGCAATTGAAATGAATGAGGTATCAGCAAACTAATCCTCACCACAGGAAAATCAAACCAAACATGTGAACTGAATCTACGTATGGTGTGAAGTGGTATAACCTGCTACATAACATAAATATGTGAACTGGAATACTGCAGTAAGCATAGATTTGAGGTGTTATTGCAATAAAGTGTAGAAGTCCACAGGTCCCCATACAGTGTATGTACATAGGAATCACGAATACCAGACACATATATAACCTGTAATGAAGAATAAATCATTTCCAAATGGCAAATATAGTGATAATCAACTATGAAGCAATGCTAACCGCAGCACAGCTCATGTTAGTAAGTGTAAGCAATGTGTAGGGGAGCCAATTCAATCTGCCTAGTGGTATACCTCTTCAAGCAGTGCCAACCTTATGTAAGCAGGTGTGCCCATAGATTAGCCTTTTCAAAACTGGCCAATCATCACAAAGTGTGGGAAAATTGCTGTATTTAAACCCCACAGGTGGGAATACATCTCATAACTAGTTGTAGCTTCCTACTGCAGACAGAATGGCTGGTGTGGGTGAAGGCACTCAATTCAGAGTGCAGCGCTGCGGCATCTAGTAGTCAAAATTCATGGTATGGCTCCTGGTAAAACACCATGATCAGAGACTACTGTAGGGCCAGTACCAGGGCTCGCAGTACAAAATGGAGGCCTGGGACAGTCTTGCCCGTGACCTCACCAGTGCCAGAGGTATCCCTCAGACTGGTGAGCAGGTCAGGCACCACCATGCTGACCTGAAGCGACGGAAGGGGGATGTCCTGGAACAGTGGACCCAGGAGTCTCAGCAGATGGCCAATGTCCCAGTACTGAGTAAGTACACATTCTACTAAATAGTAAATAATTGCCTAGCTTGTGTATACTATGGATAGGTATGGCTAAATATCAATGCATTTTTCTAACAGCTGCAGATGAGCGGGCTGTGAACCAGCAAGCCCATGATGCTAGGCTGCAAAGGCTGCAACATGAGGCAGGTTAGTAATCAGTCTTCATGTACTGTCACAACAAAGAATATAAGAGCCTTAGAAAGTGTTGTACCAGTAGAAATAAATGTGTTAATAGTCTGTGAATAAAGGTATAACCCCTGGAATGCTTCTGTTTACTCTTCTCTCATATGTTTGCGATCTGTTCCATACTATAAATAGTACTGTTGTATCTTAAGCAGTGTCACCCACACCATGGTATGCAGATAAAATGGGTATGACGTCCTGCATAAGAATGTTGGAAGTGCCAAGAGGTCAGTCATATCATACTAGTTAGGGAGACTTAGAAAACAGTCAAAAGCTTTACATCAGTTCCCTGATAGCACAGTGTACTGTGATGTTAGCAATAGTTTTTTGTCGCACAGAGCAGGGGTTCGACTCCTGGGAGTGCTACTAAGTTGTATGCATAATCATACCCCACAACTGTACAGACTGTGATACAATGTTCATATAGAAAGCTGTATGCATAATTACACCCAACTGTACAGAATTTGCTTGAATGTTCAAATTGGAGGTTGTATGCATATTTATACCCCACAACTGTTCCAATCTGTCCAGCATGTCTAGATAAATGGCCCATATCACCAGTGTGGTACCCTGTTCCCCTGGAAATTCAGTGTGATGATCCAAGAAATGTAGGCAGCTGTCAATGACATATAACTGATAGTCAAACGTGCACATAGTCAGAGAATGTATATGAAAACAAACCTGTCAGTCTAGCACCTCACCCAACATGTATTACAGCAATTCTCAACATATGTTGCATTACCACCTGCAGCCTGTTATGCCTGTATGTAAGACACAGGTCACTTATATAATAATCTATAAACATACCAGTGTACAATATAAGGCCATTGTGTAGTATAATAATGCATGTAAGGGAAAGATCACTGCAGTGACTAAAAATGTTGTGAAAACTACAAGAATATATTAGTTGTTAATTGAACCCTCTCTCTCTCACCCCTACCATATGTGCATAATAACCCAGTGACATTCCTCAACTGGTATGTGTACACTCCAAACTTTTTTGGGACATATGTCCTAATGGCCTGTTGCCATCAATAAAACCCACATGCTCCTGTGATGGCCACTGTTGTTCCATATATGCATGTGTTCTGCTTGCTCTGCAACTGTGTTAAATCTGGTGTGTCGGGTAACGGAAATACCTATGCATGCTGTTATAACTAATCCTGAATTCTGTTGACTGTTACTAACCCATATCTGCCATAAACCTGCGACAACACAGCTCATATGGGAAGGCTGGACCCAGCAGACCCACCTGTCCCACCTCAGTTGGCCATGGCACCGAGCACCACACATCTGGGGCCCAGCCTGGGACTTCCTCCTCCATGGGACCTGCACCACCTTTGGGAGGAACAGTTGCAGAGGATGGGGATCACCCCCCCTCAGGTGGGTGCGGAGGGGAACCTGTCACCCATAAACAGGTCCAGGCTGTGGTGCACAGGGAGCTTGATCTGGTGTATCGAGAGTGGCTATGCCAGCTTGAGGGCCAAGTGGCGCTATTAGAGGGTGAGCCTGCCCCTCCTACACAGCCCCCAGCACAGCCACCTTCAGGCGGTGAAGGTGCAGTGGTGACTGCTCATGGGTGGGGACCTCAATCCCACTGTTACCAGTAGGGGTCTCATGGGCTTGCGACTTCCAAACACCCCTCCCCGTCCAAGATGTTTACCCCCCACATGTGTTATATACCTGCTCTGTATGCGTCTTGTGTGTCTTGTCTAACCTACCCAACCTCCCTCTCCAAATATACCTACTACCCCTCCCCAACATCCTACTCTCACCTGAAATAAAAAGAAAAGGGCAATCTGTTCCCACAAAAAATCTCGCCCCATACATAGCTGTCGAATTTGCACACGTGTCCACTGGACATGTGTAATCTGTTCTAATTGGCTTCACAATGAATATATGCTGTCCTCACCCCTCTCTCTGGGGTTTGAGGGTCCAAATGAACCTGCAAATATAGTGTATATGCACAGCTGTTGCTGTCGAAAAAATGGGTAGCTATGGACCTTTCCTATACCCTTCCTGCACATGCCTAGCTATTTTCCCTACTGTCTTTCCCAAAGAAATTTGCGTGAGGGTAAGTGGCAGTAAGCACTGTTATGCAGCCATAAGCGGGTTTGCGTGGGTTTGCACAACACTGCCTAGTCTGCAGATGACCCTGCAGATTGGGATTCCTCATATACATGGAACTGACATGGCAGGTATTACTACATGTATGACAGACATATGCAGACAAACACTGTTAAACCAACATTACTCCAAATGCAGTATAGCAGCACTTACAGTCTGTAGTCAGTTCAGGCACATCCACAGTGTATGTTGTTAGAGGTAAATCCCCAATCCATCCGAGATGCTGTTTGCCAAACTACAGATCTAGTTCCTGCTCTCAGTAACTGAAAAGGTGCAACACCACCATAATGTTCATAGGTATTGGAGTGTGTTTCCATGCAATTGGCTATGGGACTGTTACCACAGTTATTCCACATGCAATCAGCTAGGGGAGGGCTGCAATTCATGCAGAGGCCATCAGCTGATCATGAGCATTACGTAAAATACACATGCTGCTGCCTAAGCAAGGCAGGTGTGGGTCTCCACATCCACCAGAGAGGGAGTGGGGGAGTCAGACAGAGGCAAATACATGTCAGGGAGGGGTGGGAGTGTAAAACTGAAGCATGTTTGTGTCACACACCTACCAGCACAGGGTGTCAAGCCCCCGACAACTATGTAGTGCTATCACAGTTCGATGCAGTTATTGGATGCACCACATGGGTTACCTGATGTGGAGCACTCAGAACATATATGTGAGGGTGAGTGACATCTGCAACAGGGATACTGTGGATATACAGTAGGTGTCGTACACGTGCCTGTCTGCATGAACAGGTGCCAGCGTCAACACATGCACACTCACACAGGGACACACATATACTGACACACTTGGCAGGGCCAGGAGTGCAACTCATCACTAGTTGGATTGCCACAACACATCAATGTGCAGGTATCACATGCACTACACGGGTCATACAGAGGCCGTATGGGCAAAGAGTATGAGGAGATGTCAGACATCAGACAGCATGCTTCAGTATGCCCTGGAGGGTTGTAGTGAGTGTGGATGAGGACATACTCACCATACAACACACACACACGAACATACAGGGTGCCAGTTCTGACATGCATGGGTGCATGTCTACACGGGTGTGTGGTGGTCAATTGTGCCAGCAGGCTCTACAAGGGTAGGCAATGAGTATACCTTGACACCAGGCCACATGACAATGGTCTGCATTGTGGCTCAGGCCTGTAGTTACAGCATTTGCCCACACAGGTGGGTATTGCATCCTCATCCGATCACCTGGGTGACTATTGTATGTGGCCAATTCTGTACACCACATGCGATGTATGTGTTCCATAGTCCATGACATGGATGGTGTCTAGGATGTGCACGCCTCCCACATGCATGTACAGTGACATGTGGAACTGTACCTGGGGTGTCTGGCCCATGTTGTGAACACAGATTATCAACACATGTGTCAGTCTTGCCCATCTGTGGCAGGAACTGGTAATGGGCAGCAGGTTTACCCTTCACCTACATTGATGGCATGCCAACAGCATTCCCTGATGTCAGTGTCATCTGCACATACAGGGCATGTTGTCAGGCATGGTATGTCCTTTGTGATATATGTGAAGGCACCACAGGTGGTGCAGGTGTCCATTGGGGAACATGGTAGAGGTGCACTGTCTGCATGTACGTGCATACTGGACAGATGGGCAGGGTGACATGCCCTCTGTAGCCCACTGCTATCACTGCATAGCTACCATCAGTGGTCAATATGCAGTGTACTACCCACATATTGGCTGCTGCCTAGGCATGTGTGTTCATATGACACATGGGTTGAGTGTGTGCTCTGGGTAATAGTGGGATTGCTAACTTGGATTGGACGGCCTTGATGTCACATGTATGGGTATGGCTTTGCACCCCAGCCTCCCAGCTAATTTACATCTGTTATCCCTGTATGGTTGACATTGTGATATATAGATGGTCCATCATAAAAGAAATAAGCAAAACCCCCTCCACATTTCCCACACTCACCTCTACACACGATACAAGTTACAAACACACGCACACACACACACACACACACACACACACACACACACACCTGTCATGTTGGGGAGTAGAACCCCTACCTCACTAGTTTATTACACTACAGCACTATGCAGTTATTGTATGTGCCATGGACATTACTGGAGTACTTTTTCCCCAAAGGTGTATTTCACAGTGAATGACATCAGCAGGATTACCAAAGTAGGGCATTTCAACTGTAATACAACTGACTAGCCTAAAATGCATTGCTCCCTACACAGACAGTGAGACACACACACAAAATATCTGCAACTGACATGTGTGGGTATAGAACCCCTGACCAAAGTCTATATCACACTACAGCATGGAGCTGTTATGGGACACACCATGAGACATCCTTCCCCAAAGGTGTATTTCACATTGAATGACATCAGCAGGTTTACCAAAGTAGGGCATTTCATCTGTACTGCAAGTGACTAGCCTAAAATGCATTGTTCCCTACACAGACAGTGAGACACACACAAAACATCCACATCTGACATGTGTGGGTATAGAACCCCTGGCTGAGGTCTATACCACACTACAGCATAGAGCTGTTATGGGATGCACCACAGGGATTACTAAAGAACTTTCCCCCCAAAGTTGTACTTCACAATGAATGACATCAGCAGGATTGGCAAAGTAGGGCATTTGAAATGTACTGCGAGTGAGTAGCCTATGATGCATTGCTCCATACACAGACATTGCAACAAACACAAAACATCTTGAATTGCCATGGGTGGAGATGGAAGCCTACCAGAGTTCTAAATCACAATACAGGACATGCTACAGAGATTACTGGGCTATGACTTTCCCACAGGTGTATTTCTAGGTGAGTGACATCAGCAGCCTTGCCAAAGTTGAGTACGTGAATTCTAAGGAGTGTGAGTAACCTAAAAAGCATTGTTCGTTACTCAGTCAGACACACACACACACACACAAACACAGTTGCCAAGTCTGGGGTTAGAACACCTATCTAACTACTTTATCACACTATAGCAGTACGCAGTTACAGGACGAGCTACAGGGATTACTAGGCTATTACTTTTCCAGAGATGTAATTCCAGGTGAGTGACAACAGCAGCCTTGCCAAAGTTGAGTATATGACTTGTACAGAGTGTGAGTGGCCTTAACTATCATTGCTCTACACACACACACACACACACACACACACACACACACACACACACACACACACGCACGTACACAGTTGCCAGGTCTGAGGTTAGAACACCTACCTAACTACTTTGTCAGTACGTTGTCAGCTTATCTAGTTCTCCTTGATTACCTTTCTACTGCTGTTTTCCCTTCCCATTGCCTCCATATTTAAGCCAGTGCATGCGCCGCACAAACGGAGTGCTCAAATGAGCACAGAGCTGCTATTTCCTGGTTTAACTTCCTTTTTCTTCCTTTAAGACCCGGTGCACAGCGCGCACACCCGCTTACACTTTGTAAAGAGTGCTAGGCAGTTTGGACACACCTCTAGCTTAGCTGTGCTAAACTATCAGCAGTCCCTAGCCACAGGGCTCCAATCCACTTACAGTATGCCTGGCACCCCCCTCCATGATGTCACCTATATCCTAGTCTTGCACCCAGCTATTTATACTCTTACACTCTTGGGATGTGCCTCACACCCTGGGAATATCTGGGATTCACTAATCTTTCCCTCCATTTGCATAGGATTGCCTGCTAATGCATAGTTACATGTCCCACACAGAATCTCCCCCTTTAGCACTGACCAGGTTGTCTTCTGCCTGCTATTGACTTGCATGACAAAATACTGATTTTAGTTAGAATGCTTATTTTATGTTTATTTAATGATTTTCTCCCCAATCCCGTTTGCACACCGCTGCCCTATGCTTAAACAGGCGAGATTGGCGAAAAAAAATAAAAGTTGTTTATTTTATTTTTTAAACAGTTTGCAATGCCAATGGCCTTCTACTTGGCCATTGGCATGCTTCCTCAATGATATGCAGCCCTTATTTTGAGCTGTCATAGCTCCGTTTTGTAGTTTGCAGAAATTTACTCGGTTACTAACCGAGTACATTTCTGCAGACTGCACTCGTCTTGCACTGACAGCTGTCAGCTTTCTGGATCACAGATTACCCTCATTTGCATGGTTTTCACCTGCAAATGAAGGTAATTTGCATAAAGGCACTCGGTCCATGCAGGATTAGCCTAAGAGCTCATGTGCACAACCCGGGAGCTCATTCCTGGATCGCATGTCGGCCATATTGCCGAAAATAGCTCATAGACTAATCCTGCACTCTATAAAGGGCTTCGTAAATCCGGGGAACTGTGTTTTTCTCTAATGTAACCTTGCTTGAAGAAGTAGGAAAATGCAAAAGTGCATACACCCCAGTGCTATAAGAAGATGTACAGTTATGATGGATTGTTGCTAACATACATTATAAATTGTCTTTCTTCGATGGTTTATTATTGATGGTTTCATGATGACAGAATTCTATTAATGCTGTTTGATCTGTGTTTTCAGTAGGGAAAAAAATTATAAATATAGAATAAATGTTACTGATGTTGATGGGGGTTATAGATGTGTGTACTGTTATTCTTGGAGATTGGAATAGTAAAACTGTCTGATCTGCTCTGCCAATAATTATGTTTTTTTTTTTATCTATGAAGTCAGTTTGTAGATAAGAGATGACAATTACTTTTTGCATTAAAGGAGAAGCAAATACTATCATTTGGTAAATACTTTATGGTTGCTAGACAGTCCAAATGACAGAGTTGAAAATGAAAAGTGGCATTGATCTCTCTGGAAAATGAGGTACATTCTGGTGACAGTCTCACGAGGATGTGAAGGTAGACATTTTCATATTCATGTCGTCTGGTTCAATAAGAGTACATAAAGTTTTAAAAGTCACCATCAATAATTATTTTGGCTTCATGAACTTGTCCATATAGGATATATCTAGAAATGGTGTTGAGTATTCATATTTCTATCTGGCATAAAATATTGTCCTTTTTATTAGTAAATGTGCCATTAGCTAAACAGCTTGCGTGTGGAAAGGTCTTTAAAACAGGTTCCTATCAAATCATCAATAGCAGTTTTGGCAAATGTATATAGACGTAGAGCCTTTTGCAGGAACTACTTCAACCAGCAATGGAGTTTTCATCTATCTCTACTGCTGTGCAAACTTAGAGCTGGTATAGTTACGTATTGGAGTAGGGGGTGTCTCCCATTGGAGTTTTCATCTATCTCTACTGTTGTGCAAACTTAAAGCTGGTATAGTTACGTTTTGGAGTAGGGGGTGTCTCCCAATGGAGTTTTCATCTATCTCTACTGCTGTGCAAACTTAGAGCTGGTATAGTTACGTTTTGGAGTAGGGGATGTCTCCCATATGAGGGGTGCAGGGAGACTTGCTCCCTGCAAGAAAGTATGTCTTCGAGGTTTGATGGAATTAGTTTCCAGTAGTTAATGGCTTTTGATGTACATGTGTTAGCTGAAACTGCTATCGATGAGTTAACATGTACCCCAAAAAAATGATGTGTTAGTATTACTACTTTAAAAACATTTTAAGAACTCTCCCAACTACTTTCAGGCTCTCAAAATAAACTTAAGAGAACACCCTTCCTCATCCTGCCATTGTAGCTGTACATCTCCAGTATAAACTCTCTCATCTCTCCTCCTCTACCCTTTCCTACTTTACCCACCACTCATTCACTCTCTGCCCCTTTGCTGATATACTTCACTCTTTTCTAATTTCTCGACTCACTGTCACTCTGACACCACCTTCTTCTCTTCCTTTCATTTCTATATTTGCAGCTACTTACCCATATCTGCATAAAGTGCAACAATCAGTAAATCTTACAATGGTATTTTAATGCACTCTTTATAACTATAGGGACAATTTAAATAATGTACTTGCACAATATTGTATCTGTGTATGTACAACTTGTGACTACGTAAATCATTTTTTCTGTATGCTATTATTCTTGTGTATGTACTACTTGCGTCTCTGCATTGTTCCTTCTTTGTACTGTAGCTTTTCTCCCTGGGCCTCTGCTGAAAAGTGGCCATTGTGCTTAGTTGGATTTCCCCAGTCAACAAGTGTAAAATAAATAACCAAATAAACACATTTTCATGTGTGGTTATCTTTACCTATGCAGAAAATGATTTTGAAACTTTCCTCCTAGGAGTCCTGAAGATGGGAAAGGATGCAAAGGAGACTGTTGTCATTTGGAATGTCTCTGGCTACATTTGCTTTACTTGTTGAATGTGAATTGAAGTTAGTCTGCTTCCCTTTGTATTATTTCTGTTGACAAAAGGTTAGAGATTGCCTTCCCTATCAGGGATTTATATCAGAGTACTGGCAAAGAAAAAGAAGTAGGGAGGTCCTAAATGAAAGACTAGTACTGCTAGAGTTTTTAATAGAATCTAGAACAGAAGCTGCCATTAAAAAAAAATAATTAGTAGACTATATAAAATATTGCATGATAACTATAAGACTCAATCAGAGGAGCTTAGAAATGATTGGGAAGAGAGACTGGATAAGCAATTCACAAAGAGACAATGGGGGATATGTGTGTATCTCCCAAATATGCAACAAAGTCTGGAAGATTTACGATCTTTGCATAGAACTGTTTATATAGGTATTTTTATACCCCAAGTAGATTGCAAAGAACTTTTCCTCAGGTGGATAGCAAAGGTTGGAGGTGTGATGGGTAGGAAAGAGATGGCTGGGAACATATTTTTTGGGAGTGTAGTGAGCTAGCAGACTTTAGGAATTCCCTGCAGACCATTGTGTCGGAGATGCTGGGTGAGCGGATTGGATTGACTGGGGAGATTATTTTTTTTTTTTTGAGCTATGATACAGAATCAGAATTGCCTAGACATGGTAAGGCCTTGCTGTGTATAATAGTGGTGGCTGCCAAAAAAGCAATTACTAGAAAATGGAAATCAAAATCTAAACCAACTACACTAGAAGTAGTGAATGTAGTAACAGAGATAAAACAACTGGAACTGAGATCTTTAGAAAAGGGTGGGAGCAAATTACATAGGAAAACACTGGAATCGTGGCAACAATACATACAAGGGAGGAATTAGGCCTAAAATTCAGAAATACTTAAAGGAGCTATGTAATGTTTGAGTGAAAAAGATTGGGTAGATTATTAGTGATGTATAATGTTTGCAACTGGGAGTGTGTCACTATGGCTTGTGATGTGAAATACTTGTGACTGGGACTGTGTCAGTGTTGGTTTGTTTTCATGTATATAAATGTATGATTGCCTATGCAGTAAGTGATGATGATTTTTCTTGTTTAACAAAAAAGAAGGTGTTGACTATTTTATGTAATATTGCTTAGGTTATATGATAAATAGTAATATATGTGAAGTATAACGTTTGTTATGTTAATATAGTTTGATTACTTTTATATGACTGTAAATTTACCTTTGTCACAAGTGATAATTCAATAAAGGTGTTTGAAAAAAAAAATGCTAGGAGCAAGCTCCTTTCATATAAAAAGTTTATACCATAAAGACAGTATACTGAATGGCCAGGATCAAAATAATTAGAATTTGATGGAGGGAAACAATTTTAAAGAATTCAGAAAAGATGTGGAAGCGGGTATAATAATGTGTAAGGTGTTTAGCTCACAAATAAGAGGTACAACATTTGATTCTCATCATTAAAGGGAAATTGGCTAGGCTTAAAATGGCCTGAATGGGAAGCTAGCCTAGTATGTAGTTATGAATCCACATCTTGTTCAACTTTTTTGTTTTTAATTTTTATTCTATGATTTCAAATGTAATTGTGGACGATTCAGGGAAAAGAGAGGGGATCCATATTATGATCACAAAGATCAAAAGGTCAAACATTATCTGAATTTGAAAAAAAATGAGTGAAACAGAATTCATAAAAATGTAACATTCATGTGACAGAAAAGCCCCCTTTCATGCTTCACACAAGAGGCTTTGACCATACCCCCTTTTACTTATCCTAATTAGCTCCAATGTCATTGCATGTTAGGGAAAGAAGAACTTCTTCAGTGACCTTATTAAAAAGTGCTTTTTTAGTTCGTGACATACCTCTCAACCTCTTAGAGCAAGAAGTCTGGACAAACTCATAAACAAAAGTGGGACAAAAGCCCAAAAATAGGGACTATTTTTAAATATTGGTCCTATAAACTTAGAACGTTGACAGAATAAGAGGTTTTGAGTTAGCATGAATTTTCAGGGGGTATGATGTCTGAAACTTAAATGTCTGTCATTATTTTATAACTTTAATCTTTAATGATTTGCCACTGATTTGCAGGAAAACCCAAATTTATGAAAAATGGAACAAAAATATGAGGCAAAAATCTGGACATTCTGTGAAAATCTGAACAGTTGAGAGGTTAGCTTGGTGATACTCACATCAGAGCTTTGCATGCACAGCAGCAAGATTCAGTGCTCAAAGTCACATGCACAGCAGCAAGACCGAGTGCTCACTGTTGAATGCACAGCAGCAAAACTCAGTGCTCAAAGTCGCATGCACAGCAGCAAGACTCAGTGCTCACTGTTGCATGCAAAGCAGCAAGACTCAGTGCTCACTGTTGCTTGCACAGCAGCAAGACTCAGTGCTCACTTGTCTGCACAGCAGCAAGACCGAGTGCTCACTGTTGCATGCACAGCAGCAAGATTCAGTGCTCAAAGTCACATGCACAGCAGCAAGACTCAGTGCTCACTGTTGCTTGCACAGCAGCAAGACCGAGTGCTCACTGTTGCATGCACAGCAGCAAGACTCAGTGCTGCTCAAAGTTGCATGCACAGCAGCAAGACTCAGTGCTCACTGTTGCATGAGCAGTTTCATAATCCAATACA
>NC_056725.1:1559327338-1559437338 GCF_019279795.1 Protopterus annectens
ACTGGTTGGACAGAGAGGGTACTGGAGGTTTTAGCTTGCCCAGCTAAGCTGAGATCTGGACCCTATAGCTGTGCCAGTGGTGAGTCTTACTGGGGACCTGGTGAGCAAAGGAGCAACCAGCCCCAGACTGTGATCTTTGTGTGCACTTAAGGGAAATTGTACTTTACTGTGTGTATTAGTTATCCTTTCCTCTCTTCGAGGAGACGACCTCCCTGGTATTAATGGTGAGGATTGATGCGCCTTGATTGCTGGGCCAGGGTACGGTCATCACAATCCACTTCAGTTTTCCTATAAGCCTCCCATGAGTGAGCAGTTGAAAGGTCTTGCTGAAGTCCAGGTAGACCAAATCTATGGGTACTTCCTTGACAACAGCAACCACTAAGCACCAGAAAGCAGCAAAATACAACAAAAGAGTGATCCACAAATTTTATTGTAGCAAGTTATTTTTCTTTGACGTCTCAGCCATAGCCTTAGGATTTCTAGGCTATGTAATAATGATCATGTTTTTAAAAAAGAATTAAACAAAACTATTGAGATGTTTGGGCGAAGGGGTTATAGCAATGAGCTAATTGATAAAAGCTGTAAAAAATTTTTGAAAGTAATTACAGAAGAACATGGGGTAGTGTCCATAAGGCATCTACTATTTCTCTTAAAAATAGGACAGGAGAACAATTTGATACTTTGTATTTTGTAACTACATACAGTTGTTTGAGTATTGAAATGATGCAACTGGTTAGGTATTATTGGGAATATTTAAATTCTCTTGGTAATGTGACAGTTTGGTTTAAAGAAAAATTGGGGTTTTCTTTCAGAAGAGGGAAAAATATTCAGAACTTTATAGTGAGGAGTAAATTTACTATGCCTCCCATGTATTTAGAATGTAGAGTATTATCTACTGGGACCTCTACGTGTGGTAGATGTAAGGCATGTAAGTTCGTAGTTAGGAGCTTTCCACAAAGGAATAATATATTTTTTAATACATGGACCATTTCACTTGTAATTCTGAGGGTGTTATCAACACCCTCAGATGTCCCTGTAACCAATTTTATATTGGTGAAACAAAGTTTCAAATTCAAAGTTAGATTGATGGAACATGCTAAAGATATTGTTAATAGTAAAGAAGAAAGTTCTGTTGCTATGCATTTAAAAAAAAATTCATCAGGGTAGTAATGAGGGGTTAAAAGGTACGGTGCTGGAAAAAAATAATGTTTTTATTTTGATGCTAACAATCTTAAAAAACAGCTATTGTTTAAAGAGGCTGTTTGCATTTTAAAGTTTGGCACTTTATACCCTCATGGGTTAAATGCAGAAATGAATTGGAGAGTATTAATTTAATTATTTTATTGTTTCATTATATTGGTTTAAAATTTTGTTTAAGTGGATAATTAATTAATTTCTTAAATATTGCTCATTAGTTTTATATAAAATGTATGTGTTTCTATGGTTCTTTACTCCTTGAAGGTTACGGCCAAGACATCAGAGAAAAATAACTTGCTACAATAAAATTTGTGGATCACTCTTTGGTTGTACTTCCTTGACAAGTTTGCCTGTAACACCTTCAAAAATTAGGGTTGGCTGACAGCTCCTTCTGGTCATAATGACCATGTTGGTTGATGTCCTGGAGACTGCTTTCTTCTAGAAATACTATCAGCCTTCCTCAAAGTAATCTCCCCATAACTTTCCTTCCACTGTAAAGTTAAAATGCTTAAACAACCCCTGGATTTTCTCTACAACCCCCCATACAGGGGTATCACTAGGCATTCGTCACTTCTGCATCACCAGCAAACTACTGAAGCATCAGAGCTATACAAATATGTAAACAGTAACAAAATTAAATCTAAAAAATGCTGTATGAAACAATGCAAAGCAGTAAAACAAGCTCCACACCTCTAAGTTTTGCATATACTACCTCTAAGGTTGTAACAGCTTGCAGAAATGTGAAAAATACAACAGAATAGTCTCCTTTCATTTTTTTTTCTTTTTTGAGTTGTACAACTTCAAACTCAGTACAGCATCTCCAACAAACCAAGCTATGAAGTAGCAACACAATTACAGCATGCAAACGTGGCTAAACAGCAAATATATTTTGAGAGCCATCTAAGGCGTACACGATCAGCAGTAGTGTTCACCAATCCATATTAGCAATTTCTGCTAAAATACACTATTTCATAACACTAAAATATAAAATATTTTCAAAAATCAGGGAAGAGCTCTTCATTGACATTCCATCTATCTTCAACCCCTATTTCCATTTTGCACATGGGGTCGGGGTGTCACTTCTGCAGTGACAATCATCTCGAGTCAGGGTTTACACTGCTGGGTGGCTAGCCTTTGCACAGTAGTTCATTCGCACCACTCTCACACACTCACCTATGGCCAATTTACAGTGTCCGATCCACCTACTGCATGTCTTTGGAATGTGGGAGGAAACCACAGCACCCAGAGGAAACCCACGTGACCACAAGAAAAGACATGCAGACTCCACACAGAAAACACCCCAGCCGAGAATCAAACTGGAGAACCTCTTGCTGTGAGGCGAAAACACTAACCACTGCACCACTGCAGCCATCCCTTCATTGATGTTATTATTCCAGATGTCAGTTTCATGAAGATGAGATTTGACCAAGTGGCTGTCACTAAACAGTGATAATAGTTAAAATGAGTAGTCTGAGATATTAAGTATTTATTTTTCCCTTCTGCAAAGGTACCCATACAAAATCAAGGGTTATGAGAGGGACCAGGGCTACAAAGTAATATGTGCCTATCTGTCATTACTTCTGATACTCTTGAAAAACTCTGTATGGCCTAGTTGAGCAACAGATACCTGCATCTATATAGATGCAGATAAGACAAAGGGTTAGTAAGTTAAAAAAAAGAAGTAAAGAAATGTCAAATAATGGATACTTCAAAATACACTTGGGATAATATGTTGCATTGACAGACACATATTATTTATGTATGCATTTATTTTTAATGTGATCATTTTACCTGGTGACTGAAATGTCTGACTACATATGATTGATTTTCAGTGGAGTCCTGTGGACAGAATCTTAGCAGAAGTACAGCAAACACAAAACAAACAGTCAGCCTGAAGACATGAGCATGTAAAGATGCATTGACACAAGTAATCTGAGGTGGTTACAAATAAACAGTTGAGCATTTTACTGTCCATCCCTGTCCACAGGACAAAAATTTATGTTAAAAACAAATGTTTTTTGTTCTTCTAATTTGATGTTACTGCAAACAGGTCAAACTATCTCCCTGCTGCATAGATGCTTGGATCAAAATGTTGAAAGGTAAGGACTCAACAATGGTAAATGAATCTAGAAACAAGATACCCACAGCATCGTTTGTGCCTACATGGGAAATGGTCTGACATCCTTATTAGAATCAATTCTTAAAGAATTCTCAGACTCTTAGATGCAAATGGAATTTCTACCAAATAGTAGCTCCAATACAAACGCAGCAAACCCAGCCTAGCACTGGTAAAGCTGACAGAGTGGGATACTAGATGTCTAGCAGTATATTTTAAGGAATGATTGTCTGTTGAAGCTTCTGAGAGCACAGAAAACTACAGTAAAGCTCCATGCCAGAAAAGTCCTTTAATTTTCCTAAAACACCCCTTTGAAAAAATTCACTTGTTCAAATACAATGTGGCAACCTCAGAAACACGCTCCCACTGCCATGTGCTAGAGCAGATGTACAGTTCAGTGTTCTGACACTGGGAATGCAGTGTAAAAATATGTCAACTGACCCCCTCCCTGTAAAAAAAAGAAATCTGAGCATTTAAAACATGACTATTTTAATGTTTTATGCTTAGTGGGCTAGTATAAATGTTTGAGATTCACTGCATTTTCTAGCATATTAAATGTATATTTTATGTCATTTTTTTAGTTTGCTTAAGTAAATTGCTAATTTGTAAAGATAAGTATACTCTCCCAGCCATTTATTTGACATTCTAATATGGTGACATTTTGTATGTTTTATTACTGGTGTTGCAGTATCCTAGCCAAAATAATCTTCACTATGATGGCCAATCTATCTTTACCTGTACTCCATGATATAGATATATATATATATATATATATTCAGTCCCTGACTACATATATTACAAAGACTTTGTGTGTGCAGACAATTCACTTACTGTGAGAAATGCCTTCATGTGTATAACTTGCCATGCCAGCCTTACAACACCCGTTCTTGCCACATATAATGTTTCTAATTCCTACTAACAGATCCAGGAGTGAAGTGTTGTAAAACATTCCATTCTATTTGGTATAAAATGTATTCTTTTTGTAAATTGTTATGTAGACAATCATTAAATGATACCGACCCTTATAGCTGAAGAGAATTTTTTCTTTACATTTTATTTTACTAATGTAGAAGTAAGAAATATGCAATAAACTGAAGTTTACTTCTGTGGGTCACAAACTGGCTTGCTTTTAGCTTAAAATCTAAAGAGCTTTAACAAAGAAAATATAACTTTTGGATGTTATCAGTATTAATGGTTAGAACTATTAATTAATGATGAAAGCATGTTGCTTTTTATGCTTCTGCTGAGAATCTACTATAGTATGTGGGCCAGATTGCAAAAGAGTTGCTCTAAGTGTAAATTACTTACTCTGGTGTAAGACTGCCCTGATTGCTCTCAGTGTGACTTACTTCAGCATAAGGCCTATCTATAAATACACTTATACTAGGGGACAGATTCCAAAAGATTTGTTCTCAGTGCAAGTAACTTTACGGCAGTGTAATAAGTCACTTATATTGAACACAAGTCTTTTGCAACCAGGCCTTATATGATGACCATCATTTGAAAACCGATGTACATTTTCATGAAGTACATAACCCATAAAATTAAAGCAGTGGATACCTACAAAAAGTAAGAACATAACTAGTGGACTACCATTGAGCTCAGTATTGGGACCCCTTCTTTTTGGTACACATTTTTCTGACCTCTGGACCACAAACTATAACCTGTGGCTGACCAAATTTTCTGATGACTACCAGATGGATGTCATCTCCCATTTCCCTATTTATATAGAAATATTTCAGCAAGAACTAACCCTAACAAACCAGCAATGTACAAAGAAAGGGCTAAAGCTAACTGCATAAAAGTACAACACTGTTACCTCTGGAAAACATCCCTCATCTATAATTTACAGTATAGCCAGTATCCCTTTCCAAATGGAATGGTGGTTAGCGATCTCAGCATCTGTTTCAACAATTCCATCACCTTTGAACAACATGTGGAAAGAGTAGCTAGGAAATACTTCTCTATAGCAAAACTGATTTCTAAAATATCTCATCTAAGTCAAAGAATGCTACTGTCCCCATAACTCTCAACTGTCCTGAATTACCCAGGAACACACATTTTTAAGCTTAAATAAGCTTAATTCCCCTGAATGCCAGATTTAGATGCAAGTGCACCCAGGATTTGTAGTAAAGCAACTTCATTTCCAGCTGTAGATGTCCCAGCCACAGCGTCACCACACTGCATTTAATCTGCATGCATTCAGACAGTTTCATTTACAAAATAACTGTTAGCATATGTAAGCGGCTGCAGTGGACATGTTGTGCTTTAAGTGTTCAGTTACATCCGCTCAGTCCACAACTCCACAGACTAAGAGGGTATGTCAGTGCTGAGCCACCTCACAACAAAATGTCTTTCTACACTGTACTACACATCAATAAAGCAGCTAACACTAAAATGAAAGTGCCACAAAACAAAAGTATACTGTTTGTCCAAATTAAGAAGTAAAATACTAACGCTTAAAACGGCTTTTAATTTACCTACTACAATGATGCGCACCACCAGCTCCAACACAAATTTTTAACTCCTGTTCGTAAAACTGCTGCTCCTGCCCCACACATGACATCATCTGCAGCACTCCTGAGAAAGTTCTGCCTAGCCTTGTAGGTCTTCCTGGAGGGCCTGAGGCTTGAAGGAAGTTAATTCTCAAGCCAAACTTCACTAATGAAACATACACAATGGTAATGCAGACCATAATCTATTACAACTTTCACTATGTATATCAAAGTCCATACCTGTTCTTTTGCATTTTGGTATTTAATTTAAAGTAACTTCTTTTTGCATAGTGTTTAAAAGGGGTCAGCGATATGGCTGAGTATCAGGTACATTACGAGATGAAATGTCATTCAAAATATGAAGAAAAAAGATTGCTTCATCTGTTGGTAACCATACCTCTCAACATCTCAGAACAAGAAATCTGGACAAAGCTGTAAATAATGGGGGGACAAATGAACAAAAATTGGGACAATTTCCAAATTTTTAGTTATTTTATTTATTTAAATTTGTTGACCGGGAGTGTCCGACTGGACGTAGGTCCATTTTCAGCAGAGGCCCGGGGAGAAAAGCTCCACAGTTAAAATAAACAGACAGTAGTTACATTGGATTACATAGTGATTAACAATTTACATAGCAATTAATTACAACATATTTACAGATGAAGAACACAGTACTTCAGTAGACAACTAGAATCTTTATCTGTGAAGTACATAACAGACATTAACAAATGTTATAAGAAGAAGTTCCTGCTGTATAATAAGTACTAGGCTTATGAGCATCTGAGCTTGCTATAATCAAGGTAGTTAGTGGAGTGGAAAGAAAGGTAGTGGTTGGATGGAGTGGGTGATATTAGAGTGGGAGTTACAAGGGCATAGCCAGCATGTTTTTAGGTGTGCTTTTAGTATAGTTTTGAAGTGGGTGCATAATGGTACAGAGGTAATTGTGGTTGGGAGTGAGTTCCATAATTTGGCTATGGCGCAAGAGAATAGTGCTTCACCAGCAGAGTTATTGGCTTTAGTGATCTGCAAGTGATTTTTGTTGCTGGATCTTAGTGGTCTGGTGGTGCGATAGGGTTGGAGTAGATTATGGAGGGATAGGACATTTAATGGATGGTTTACTAGTTTGTAGGTGAGTGAGAGTTGATACCACTGAAGGAGGTGAGGGAGTTCAAGTCAGCCCAGTTCAGCAAGTGAGAGACAGCGGTGACTACGGTAGGATGCCCCTGTGGCGAATTTGGCAATTTTGTTGTAGCAGGTCTCTAGCTTGTTTAGATCGCATTGCCTTAGGTTGGTATATATTGGACAGGCATAAAGTAGGGTGGAGATGAGGTGGGAACTTGCTATTGAAATCTTTGCTGCTTTGGTGAGAAATTGCTTATTTCTGTATAATGCTCCTAGGTTTTTGTGGACTTTTTTATGGTCATGGATATGTGAATGTCAAATTTTAGTTTATTGTCTATTTCCACTCCTAGCAATTTGGTATGTTCAGTTGGGTATATAGTGGTGTTGTCTTTTGCTGTGATGTTAAAGTGAGAGTTGTTTTGAGTATGTTTGGTGGGTTGGAAGATGAGTAGTTTAGTTTTGTTTGGGTTGAGTATTAATTGGGCATCGGATAACCATGTTTCAACAGAGGAAAAGGCTTCCTGTGTGACTTTTTGCAGTTTTAGTAGGGACTGGGCTGAGCAGATGATGGTTGAGTCATCTGCGTATTGTATGAGTGTGCCATGTTTGGTGGCAGAGGCTAGATTATTGGTGTAAACAGAGAAGAGTAGGGGTCCAAGGATGGATCCTTGGGGAACCCCTATGGAGACAGGTAGTTGGGGAGATACGTCATTATGCCATACAACGGATTGTTGGTGGTCAGACAGGTAACTCTCAAACTAGTTGGTGACTGATTGTGAGAAGGATAGGTTATTGAGGACAGAGATAAATTGTTTGTGTGGGACCATGTCAAATGCTTTAGATAGGTCTAGGAAAGTAGCAGAGGAGAGATAGCCATTGTTTTTATGCTGAAGGATAGTGTTAGTAAAGGAGAGTAAGGCAGTGGTGGTGCTATGGTTTGGTCGGAAACCATGCTGAGTATTGGAAAGGAGGTTGTTAGTAAGGAGGTAGTCTGAGACCTGAGAGTGTATGCATCTTTCTAGTATTTTGGAGAGTGGAGAGAGAATAGCTATGGGGTGGTAATTGGTTAGTTCTGTGGAGGGTCCGCCTTTGTGGAGGGGAATTATATGTGATACTTTCCACAGTGTGGGAACGTAACTTTCTGACAGAGATCGGTTAATCAAGATGGATACTGGGTAGGCCAGAGCATCAGCTGTGATTTGTAGGTATTCACTTGGGAGGTTGTCTGCTGCTAACTTCATGGGTTTAAGTTTAGTTAAGAGTTTTTTTATGTTGGAGGTAGGTACAGGAGAAAAAGAGAAGGCAGTGGGGAGATTACTAGTTGAAGGTGTGGGTTGGAGGGGAGGGGGTTTGTGTTGTTTAGCTAGTGATAGTATGGTTTGGGTAAAGTGTGTGTTGAATGAGGTAGCAATATTTTCTGAGAAGTGAGGGATGTTAGGAGAAGGGGTACTGACTTTACCTGGGTGGAGGATGGAGTTTATGGAGAACCTGAATTGTATGGGGCTGTGTTGTGAGGAGTCTAGGGCAGACTGGTAGTATTGGAATTTGTCCTGTTTTATTAGCATTTGACTCTATTGCGTAGTTCTAGGAATTTCTGTCTAGTTGAGGGGGTTTTGGTTTTGCGCCAGTGCTCCCAGGCTTTATCCCTGTTTTTCATTTCTGACTTAGTGGTTTTCTGTAGCCATGGGGAGGGTTGTGCTTTGTTCTGGAAAATCTTATGGGGGCATGGTAATTAAGGATGTTCAGGAAGGTAGTATTAAAAAATTCAACTGCATCATCTAGACTGAGGTACTTTAGAGGATGCCAGTTACATTCTTTGAGGGATGAGATGAATGTGAGTGGGTTAAAGTTTAGTTTTTTACGTATTTGACGGTAGATGACAGGTTTAGCTTGGTATAGGTATTTTTGAGTAGGATAAGTAGTCTGTTATATATGACTGGGGGCTCTTACTGACTACTATCCAATCCAGGGTAGTGTGCTTGCTGGAGTTTTTATTTATCCTGGTTGGCGACTGGACTAGTTGGGTGAAGCCATGAAGGTGTACATGATGGGTGTGATTGTTGCCAGAACAGGATTGCCAGTCAATATTGAAATCACCTTAAATGATAGTTTCTTGGGGGAGATGGTGGGTACACCAGCTGAGGAGGTTTTCTAGTGGAGGGATGTTTTGGCCAGGTGGGAAGTAGCATCCAATTATGTTGACGGTTTTGTTTTGGTTAATTTTGAGGTTGGTATATATTATTTCTTCATTGCCTATTTGTGGAGCTGATGATTTTAAGATCTGGATGTTTAGATGCTGTTTAAATATTATAGCTACACCACCTCCTTTTTTGTTTAGCCGGTCTACTCTTAGTATGCCGTAACCTGTAGGGAGTATTTGCTCACTGGTAATGTGAGGTTTTAGCCAGGTTTCTGTCAGGTGACTATATCTGGGGAGTACAAGTCTATGGTGGCATAGAGTTTATGGACTTTGTTGGATATACTTCTAATATTTAGGCTTAGTAGAAGGAAGTCACTTGGATTTCTATTGGCTATAATATGGGAGAAGTTGTGGTTTCTAGTCTGATTATGAGGACTGGGGTTGGAGATGGTAGGGCCAGGGTTGGGGTGGATGTCTCCACTTAGGGCTAGTTTTGATATGCATGAGATTATTAGTTTTCTCAGTTTTTGAATGTGTTTGTTTATAAGGGAAGCTTTATGATTGTGCTCTGTGGGTAATAGGTATGGTGGGCCAAATAGTGCTCTTAAAAACTTAAAAAGTTGATAGAACAACAGGTTTTGCATTAGCATGAATTTTTTGAAGGGGACAAAGTCTGAAACTCATTTTCTGGCTTCAGTCTTCAATGACATGCCAACAATTTGCCAGAAAAATGCAATTTTATGAGAAACAAACCAATAATATGGTTGTTTACTATGTCTGGGGTCCAATTTAATTTACACCTCATACTTTTGCTCTGTCCCTCATATAAGTTTTGGTATTCTGGAGGCAAATCAATGAAGGATGAAGTAACTGAACGTGTGTGGGTGAGTCCATTAATGTGATTGTTTAAATATGTACATTTTATGTTAATTATGTGTCCCTGACTGTTCCTGATTTTAAGGTCCTGTGTCCCTGATTCTCCCATCTGGAGGTTGAGAGGTATGATTGTCCCTCTGTACTCTTCTTTAATAGGACTGATTATAGAGTACTATGCCCATTTTAGCATGTACCTAATCAAACTTATCATGCTGCTATAAATTCCCCAAAGGTTCCACTTAAAAATTATGTGTCTAAAAAGTCCTTAGCTACCAAGTCAGTGTGGATGCCCTATCACTAAACTCTGTTTCTTATAGACTCCTGATGACCCCACTTCAATAGAGCTGTCACACCTTCACAGGAAGAATAGCAACACAAGCACACACAAACCAAAGATATGAACCTATACCAACTTTTACAATTTCTAAAATATATCAGAGGGACAGATTTAATACCCAACAGTTTCCCCCCCTCCCTGGAATACATTGCTCCTGCCTGTTGAGCAGAGTGGCACCATTGCCACCTTCAAGGCTAACTTTGATGACTGCATGGTCACCTACAACCTAACGCCAAGCCTAACAAGTTTTGCCCTCCTGGAAGTGGGGGATACATCTTGAGGCTAGCATTTGGCATGACATGCATAATCTTCAGACTTACTTGCCCTGTAGTTTCTATGATCTTTTGATCCTAAATGGCTACAGTAACATATACAAGACAAGTTCCAACCACTTTGAAAACTGACAAATGTGCATGTATGTGTGTGTGTGTGAAACAGGATATGATTTTGAAACTAGTGGTTCTCTTCAGTCTTGAAAAGAGAAAGCAAATAGTTGAGTTTTTTAAGGGGAAGAAAATTTTTCCCTGACTAACGGTGACCTCAGAAGTTATTACAGTACATAGCAGGGAGTGGATAACAGGAAACACATTTCAGAAAAATTCATCCAGATGAGGTAGAATGATCAATATTTTTGGGACATCTCTGCAGAGTACTGTCCCAGGAACACGTGTTGCCCAAAAGTGCTAAATGCTGACTTGTACATCAAATACAAACATTAGAAAAATAATATCACAGCTGCCATTAGTTAAAACAGGCATCTGTGTACTTCCTGGAGATGAACAGCCAGTTAATTATCAAATTTGACCTTCCGGTGGATTTCTTAAGTCTTAACCTTTTCTTAACTATGGCTTTGTTCCCACTTTCCTGATGCACTTACCTCCTTCTAATCTCTACCTTCCCCCATTTATCTTATTCCAACTGTTTTTGGAGCCATCTACGTTCCCAGAATTTGCGCCCTTTGCTAGGATATTAACACAGCCTCGGTGTAGTTCTTTCTGTCACTCTGAGGATTTTCCTCTATAACTTCTTCCTGAAGCTTGTGCTACCATGAATATCAGACATCTCCATTCTTTGTCTTAACAAGTCTTCAGAAGATTAAAAGCTTTGATCACTGCCTGTTTTTCCTCCTTCTTTCCCTTAGAAATACATGTTTAAGACTATAAACATCCTCACAGTATCCTTCACCTCAGAATCTTATTTGTTTTTGCCTTGTCTTAGAGTGGCTTTGATAAGCTATGGTAAGCAACTACACAAGAAGTCTCTGAAACGGAGGTTGTCCTTTATTTCATTAAACCATAATAGACAGAAGGGTGTTAAGCCAAAAGAAATAACCAAAAAACAAGTACCCAAAAACAATAATGTAAATTTTATCAAATCCTTGCCAAAAATAAAATGCACTATTTTTAGCACTTCACGTGAATTCTGCTCACTCACAAGTAATTTTATGACACGACACTACACTACTATCTAGAAGACACTGAGATCTCTTCTCACCTGCAGGTGGTTTCTACAGCAAGATGAGCTGGCAAAATTTGCAATTATGATGGACAACATTTACTGCATTTCTTACTTGCAATGTAAGCAGTATTCCAAAACATTTTTGACTATGAAGGAAATAGGGTTTTTGACCAAAAAGTATTAATGCAAAGGAAACTTTGGTAGAATCATTCTAAAAATCATAAAAGTTGGAAAACAGCCTTAGTGGTTGGCAAAGCCCATACACTCCTTTTCTAAATATAATCATCACTGAGTTTGATACAGCTCAGAGATACAGGGGAATGGATCATTCTAGCAGTACTTCAACATTAAGTCTAAAGGAAAGGGAGTTTTAGGGTTAGGGAATAATCATGGAATTTAGGTTTAGGGAAAGGGGTTGGAGTTTTAGGTTCAGGTGATAGGAAGGGAGGTTTAGGTAATGACTGGGGAATTTATATTCAGGGAAGGGAGCTGGATTTTTAGGTTTAATGAGCAATCCAGCAGTTTAGAGTTAGAGTGAGGGAGTGAAGGATTAAGGTAAGAGACAGAGGAGTCATGATGGGAAGCTGGTAGCAGTTTTAGGTTTAGGGTTTAGGTTCTGGTAGGGCTATGAAGTTTCTAGGCTTTGGTGGTGTCAGGGCTATGGAGAAATGAGTGAGTCGGCTAGCTGGAGTTACAATGCTTGCTTTTTTGAACTAGTAACATGTAAGCAGCAGTAGTAGACCCAGATGGTGCTCACTTTATTGTGATTAAAATCGTGTTGCTTATCATATTGTTATAAACAGCTCAGATGCACATTTGATCTTTATATCCCTCTCTCTATCTTTCAGTTAGACTCTTTGCCAGTCACTACTAAATCACATGACCAAACATTAAAGAGCATTCTTTCTTCAAAAGCCAGATGTTGTACTGGACATCTATTATTAAAGGAATGTCCTAGCAAGTATTAAATCTAGACTCTGATTGGCATGCCAGAAAAATTCCAACTACTTTGAAGTTTTTACTAAAAGAAGAACTACAAGTCACTTAAACCTACCATTTGTTGAGTAACTCAGCTGCAGAAATCATGAGACCAGTTCCTTTTTATCTGATCAACATACATGAATCTAATGACTGATAACAGGTTTGCTATATAGATTCCACTTTCCTAAGCTTCATTACAAGTTTACATCTCTTCAAAGCTTTGCCTCAGCAAAACACAAAATAACTGGTTATCTCTAAAACCTACTTTTGTCAGTCAGTCTGGCACTGCTATTAATTAGCATTGTTTTTGCTTATTAATAAATGTCTCATCTTTGCTTTATTTCAGCAAACACAATCACTTTGCTCCTATTCTTTTAAATGTTTATTAAAGTTCTTCTTCTTTCTCAGGTACACAGTCTGTGCTGCATTATTATTCCTGAGCTGAACCTTCTGTAGGTTTTCCATTTTCTGTGAACATAAGTACCCTAGGCCCAACCAATGATATGTGGACTGCAGAATGAGCCGGCTTGCTCTCTTCTGAGACTTGGAAATGTACGAGAATGTTGACTGTTAAACAATGAGTAAATCATCCCTTCTCTGCTTGAGTGTGAAAGCTGGACAGTATGATGACTGAATCAGTAGCAATATCTCTGCCTCACAGCTCCAGGGTTCAATCCTTAATACTGTTCAGTTGCTATGTGGAGTTTATGTAAAAATCTGAATCTTTAACTTCCTAACTGTCTAGTCGTCAAGAAACATTTCATATCCCCTGCATGTAGATATATAAAGTATGGTGCTCTCTCTCTCACTCTCTCTGTATTACAATCTACTTGCCTTTTCACATTGTTAAGATTTAATGTAAATAGATGTAGACAGGCATTATTTTCTCATATAATCATGCATATGGATGGCATAGTTATGACACTTTATTCTCCCCAATAACCATTTCTGGAATCACAGCTGATGGAGAGACACTACCATCTATATTCTCCAAAATATTCTTCAGATTCTTCTCCATTGCATAAGTAAATTCTGTTTTCTAATCAACTACAACATCATTTCTCTAGCACTGCCCAGAAAATCATCCAGTTATCTGAAATGATTTGTGTTAATCTAAAAAGATAAACAGAATGATTTAAACAGTACTACAAACCTTAACTGAAAATTCAGTTGCTACCAATATTGAAACTTCTTTTATAACTACAGATTTACTGTCCACTTTTCTTGCTACCAAAACATCATCTATTGTAATTAATAATTTTTAAGGAAGCCCCCTTTTTCCATTTCACCTTTAAATTTTATCAAATACTACTGACATTCACCTTCACTGGTCATAAATCTTGAATTTTGATACATTTCTGACTCAGCTACTGATCTAAAAATAAAATGAGAATATTGGTTGTCTGCTTGTAAAATATATATTAACAGTTACTGAGATAACATATACTCTTGGCACCCAAGTTATCTAAGTAAATGGTACATTTGGGCACCCAAAGATGAATAGCGGCATGCTTTAATTCATAACCAAAAGAAAAATGGTTAGAAACCCCACTAATACATTAAGAAATTCATACTGACTATCCCTCAACAGATAAATAAATCATCAATAAAATGCATAAAGAATATGATATGATGGAAAAAATATTCTAGTCATTAAAACTGCTGCACTACTCCCATGCAGTAAATGAGCATACATGCAAGAGATAATCACTCCTATGGCTGTCTCAGTAATCTCTCTCAAAAAAAAAGAAAAAAAAATACATATATATATTTTTTCTTTTATCCTACTTGCAGTTACGGAGCTGCAGGATACTAGCAAGCAAGGAGAGAGTAAGAAAACCAATACTAGCCTGACTGCTGACTCACTTTGGAGGGTGTCATTTAATCTATAACATAACTGTAGGATGTGGGAGGAAACCAGAACACTTGCTGAAAACACAGGTGAACAAAAGGTACCCTAGACAGAAACCAAATCCGAGAATCACAAGTGGAGGAACAATACTGATAACCTTTACACAACAGCTGTTCCAACCTATTTATTATCACTTATCAAAAAATGAATACATTACTGGTTAATTGCACAGACATATTTTTTACTAACTTCTAAATGACTACACTGAAACTTTCTCGATGCATTATCTTTTGTTATTTGAATACCTAAATCAAGGGAAATGATATTGTTTTCTCAAGTAACACCTGAATAACAAAGCAAAAATCTAGATTGTCCAAATAGCACACACATCTCTGTAATTATTTTAAAAAGATATGTTGTATTACAAATACAATTATCTGCTATTTGAACAACAGGTTGTAAATTACTGAATTATAAACTGCTAATAACTATAGTTTTAAAGAAAGGTTTACACAGATAAATATGTTATGTAGCCCAGGCAATCTAGGAGAAATGGGTAACTACATGAAAAATCAATGGATAATTCATCTGACACAAAGTTAACACTGAAGCTAAATGTAATGGTACTGACTTAACTGGGTATATAACTGGCCATGTCAAACCAGATTTGTTGGTGACATCATCTGACATGGTTATTAAACTGTAATGTAAAACACACCCTTCCATTATTATCTTTTGTTTTATCCCAAGCAACATATTATAAGTGAGTATATGGTTTGTTTTTCTTTTTCTACAACTGTGAGAATCTTTAATTACATATTCTGGATAATACTTATCATAGCGCTTTTTCAAATCCTATTTGAAGTTTTAAAATGTCTGCCTGCCTTGTGTGGAATTTCTTTGTTTCTTTAAGCTTCTATTTCATCAAACAGTTAAATCCAACAGTTCATTTTCAGAATAATCTCTCTCACAAATGCCAAAAGCACTGTGCATCTTAACTCTAGACCTGCTGTAATTCCAAGGAGAGTAACTGTACATAATAGGAATAGGAATAAGTCTGATGTCTTACAGAAATCGCTAAAGGTAACTTGGATGGAAGAGGTCTCCAGTTTCAATTTTATTTTAAAGGAGATGGCCTTATGGTCAGACCTAACAAGTGACAAACAAGGGGTGGTGGAAGATGCCCTCATATTAATAAGAACAAGATCTAAGATGTTGTTCTACCTACTGGGTACTAGGACTAATTGTTCCAGTACAGACAAAGCCCAGGAATAACTTTTGGTGGTGTAGTTTTCTCAGTCTATGGTTGAATGGTTTAGATCATCTAGAAAAATGATATTGGGTTCAAAACTGAGAGATTCCAGCTCCTGTAGATAGGCAATGTGAGTTTTTTGGGTCACAGAAGGAGTTCTATTGCTAGTTAATATATGGTTTATCCCTTTTTTATTTTCTCCAGGTTTCTAATACCATAATGGGAATTAAGTCAAAGTATGATTAAAGTTCATGAAGTTAGTATTGTTTCAGTCTTTGTTGTTAGCCAGAAGTGGTCTTCTTCAGGACCTGCAATGTGCCCAGTAATGACTCCTGCAATTCATATGGAGTTACATGTTTCGGTAACATATGCAAGTACGACTGGAAATTCTTTTTTATAAGATCCAATGCTCCTACTACTATTGGAACTTTCTGAGTATCATTTTTCCACACTGCCACCATTTCTGCCTGCAATTCCTGGTATTTTATGACTTTGTGTCTCTCTCTGTATGTAAGACAATGTACCAAGTGTAGCAATTTCAATGATCAATGCTGCTTTTGTCTTCTTTTCATGGATTACTATATCTGGTTTTCTCTCATCTGTTCTTTAAACTGTTGGTAATGGGTGATCCTATGTGATATACACTTCATCATTTTCTATAATGCTTTATGACTCATGTTTCCAGTGTTTTTTAGCTACTTCAATATTATAATGTTTGCACAATCCCAAATGCAACAGTCTTGCCACATTATTATGCCTTTCCGTATCCAGTCCTTCTGCAATTAGTATATCAGAACCAGCAACAAGATGTGCGACTGTTTCTAATTCTGTTTTACAAAGCCTACATTTGTCTGTTTCACACACATGTTCAATGCACTTTGTAAAACAACGTGTACATAGACCACTATCTTGGGGCACCGATAATAACCTTTCGTCTTTTGGTTTAATTTCACCTCTCCTTAACCATTCATGTGTCTGATCCTGATCAGCATGAGAATGTCCCAAGAGTTTTCTGTACTTCCAACTATATATATTCATTTTCCACATTTCTTGCCTTATCTGATCCTTCAGCTTTTTTCTTTCTTTTGTTTTTTGGTACATTCAGTTGTTGCCTGTTTTTTTATCTACTTCTGGTTTGATTTCTACTCCCACTTGATACCAACATGCTTCTGCTAAACTAAGCAGGAAAGTCATCTTAGACTTATTCTCCTCATGTTTTAAATCTTTCAGTATATTTGGGTCTTGTGAGGTCAGCAAATATGTATGCAGTTCTACGACTGCAGATCTGTACATGTAATCAATTTTGAGGAGGCCCATATCTCCTTCAGAACAGGGAATACATATTCTTGATATACATAGATTTTTACAAATCATTTGATAAGTATAGGTTCATAGGTGTTTACTAGGCTAACAACAAGAGGCTTTTAAAGCCTAGCCATGCATCCCAAATCTCTGACAAGTTTTGGTACCCTTGATAAATGCAAAAACCATTCTTCTTGTTTTTCTGTCTGGCCGATCAAACACCTTTGAGACCAGTTGGTCACTCCAAAACTGTAAGTTAAGAAAGGAACAACAAATTGCTTTACAGTTTGGACTTTGTTCCTAGATGTCAACACTGTCTTCAGTATTAATTTTAGTCTGAAAACATTTCTTACTAAGTTTTATTTATATTTGTTCATGTTTTACTGCTGATTATTCATTTCCCAAATATTTACACATTTCCACTTGCTCAAGTTCTTTTACATCACATTCCTGTCTCAAACTGATGTTTTCTTGGTGCTGCAGCTCTCCAGCTCTAAAGGTTGCTTTTGCACATTTATCAAGACCAAATAACATTCTTACATCATCTGAAAAAGTTTTGACCACTTCCAGTTGTACTTTAAGTTCCTCATTTGATGAACTATACAGGTTTAAATCATCTGCAAAAAGAAGATAAGAAGTCTCTACACTATTTTGTGTTCTGGGAGCCAAGCTGTAACCATGACCTAATCTGTTAAGTAGACAGCTTAATGGGTTAAGGGGGGGACAAAAGGGCAGCAGTGACAAAGAGTCACCCTGGAATATCCCCCTTTGAATTTTTATCACTGGAATAATCATCTGTCCTTTATCATGGCTTAACTGCAAAGTGGTTTGCCACTGTTTCATGGTCACTGTAATGTAATCAGTCAGTGTAGGGTGTATCTTATACATTTTAAGCACTCTTTTATTCATGAATGTGGGTTACTGTCAAATGCTTTTATGTAGTCTATCCATGCCATACTTAGATTCGTCCCCTTTTTATAGTTCTTCATTATGACTTTATTTAACAACAAATTATCCTTTGTTCCATATGGGTTTCTTTTGTTATCCTTTTGTTCTATTGCCACGACTGAGTTTTCTTCTAAATGACTATAAACTCTGTCTGCGTCAATTCCAGTGTATAGTTTATCCATAGTCAGAAGGCAAGTTATTGTTCTATACTTTTTAGGATAGCTTGCAGGTTCGCTGTTAAGTAGGAGTACTGCTTTTCCTGTTGTTAACCAGGTTGGTCTCTGTTTGGGGGGCACATATAAATAGTTCTTACTCATGGCTAAATCTTCATGTAAAGATGTCAATACCAGAACTCAGGTACTGTACCTAGGTCTGGAGTTTTCCAGTTATGAACTTTTCTTAACTTTGTTTTAATCTCTCTGGCTGTTACTTCATCCATTTCATATCCTGTACAGTTGAACTTCTTATGCTTTCTTTTACTTTTTCTATCCATTTAGCATCTTTGTTATGTTCTACAGGATCTTCATACATATTTCTCCAAAATACTTCTATTTCTTCTTTTTTTGTGGTGTTTCAATTCCTTTTGCCTTGTTTCCCAATTCTCTGTAAAACCTTTTGGGGTCATCAATAAATTGCTTTTTTTCTACTTTTCCTTTATATTTATCTGCATATCTTCTAAGTTTTTCTGCCTGTGTTGATATTTTTAGTTTATTATTTGCAAGAGTGCACCATAAATCCTGATCTGGTCTGATACTGGTCATTGCTTTATCACAGCTATCTGTTTGAATATTTTTGTTGATCTGTTCCCTCTTCTATAGTCTTCAAACAGTGACACTTCTTGTCTTAATTGCTTTATAGTTTTATCTGTTTGATACTTCCATGATAGTATTTGATTTTTCCCTTTCCTTTCCCTAACTACCCTGTGTTTTTGTGGTAAGACTTTATCTGTTATTAAATTAGCTGCACAGCAATATATCCTATTTACTTCTCTTATATTGCATGAATCTCTATGAACAGTCCTAATTACTGTGTTCATATTATCAAACTGCTAACTTTTTGGGTTTATTGACTTTCTGTAGTCTATTTCATTCATTAATCGTAATATGTCTGTCCATCTCTATTAAATGAAGCAACTCTTCTCTTAGGACACTTTCTTCTAAACTGAGGGCACATTCTTTGTTCTCCATTTCCTGTGGGTATTCTACAGAAAGTTCCAGAGCATCTTCCTGTGTCACATTCTCTTCAGTTTCATCCTGTGTCACCCATTGCTCTTTCATATGGGAACTCACTGGGTTATCACTCCACAGTATTGACTATGTCAGAGTTGCCACAGTTTCCTGTTCCTTCCCTTGCTGTGCAGCTCCAAATGAACTTTTGTACTGGTTTCCTACTGAAGGCTCCAAACTATTTTCATATGACAACTCATAAGATGTTTCCCACTCCATTGCTTTAACCTGCTGTGATGTTATCAGAGTTAGATTTTCTATACTAAATCCTTCACTTTGCAGGCAATCCATAACCTCAGTTTCTATTTCTTTAACTTCTCTATTACTAATCCTTGTTTATACTTTTCCTCTTTGTATTCTTATTTTTTGTATTGTATAATTTTCCATATCCAGATCCCTTTGTCTGTATTTCTCTTCAAATATCTATTTCTCTTCAAATATCTGTGGTGTTGCTCTTTTTGTACTGATCAGGTTTGCTTTCTCCTTTGCATAAATATTGAACCATATTAAATCTTTTTTTTCTTTCCTATGTCCGTATTTCTTCTTTCAATGTCTCCTGCTCCTCCGGTTTCTCCTTACTTGGAGAACTTGTTGTTCCATTATGTTGTGATATAACCTGTGTTATACTTTCTACACCCTTAAGTTCGCAGGTATGCTATAACTTCAACTTCTATTTTTTTAACTTCTGCTTTAGTGTGGTTAATATAATGATTAAGGTGTTTACCTTACAGAAACAAGGTGCAGGGTTTGATTCTTACATGGGGTAACTGGCTAGGCTTAAAATGGTCCACAAGGCCAGTGGCCTAGTACTAATCTATGAACCTTTGATCCTTTAATAATTTTCTGTTCCGTGTTCCCTCTGTGATCTTATTTTTTATATTGGGAAATCTTCCATATCTGGATGCCTTTGTCAGTATTTCTCTTTGACTATTTCTGGGACAGCTTTTTTTTTATTGATTTGGCTTTCTCCTTTGCATAAATATTGCACCATATCTGATCTGTCTTACTTTCCCATGTCCATATTTTTTTATACCTTTCAAACATTTCTAGATTTTGTTTTTTTTATATGTTTGGACTTCCTTAGTCATTTCTTTTTCCAAACAGCCAAGGTTTCTTGGTCTATATAATGTTTTTTCATAAATCTGTTGCATTAATGAAAACACATTTTTATTTGAGGCTTCTGACAGTTTTTCTTTTGCAAGTATTTTTATTTCCTTTAATTTTTTTTCTTAATCTTTTTTTTTTATATCTTATGTCTAGAAATTCTGGGCTTCTTGCATAATAGCAGCAATACATAATTTCTTTGTTATCCTTGCTCTTAAGCAACTAAATTGGCTCAGATTACCTCAACTACTCCTACTAAACCAACTCTCAATAGCGCATAAACTCTACTACCTCCCTGAAAAAAACCCAGCACTTCAAAACTTAATTCACCCCTACACCACCACCAGGATCTAGTCATCAGAACCACATAAATGTCATCAAACACAAAAATGATGCAGGTAAATCTCTCTTTGCCTGCACCATCGCCAGAACCTGGAACTCACTCCCAAGTCACTTAACTTCTATCACCACTACTTCCAAATTTAAAAAAACTTCTCAAAACCCACTACATATCTAACTGGCATTGCACATGTTGCTCCCCAGGCTAGGCCATATCACTGCACTGGTGCTAAGATTCTGCTAGCGATCAAATGGCTACTCCCTATGTCCTGTTGCTAGAAATCTGCTTAGTATCAAATGGTTGCTACATAACTAAAAAAAAAAAACAAAAAGCAAGGGTTCTATCCTATACACTTATATTTAAACTGACTTTCTGCAAAAATCTGCTAACTATTTTTCATATATACTCAATGTTCTCTTATGAGATACTACTTTTGTACCTATATTTGTGCTTGGAGTTATCTGCACTCAACTGTATTCCTTATATATATCCTATATGTATATTATTATTATGTTTCCTTAGATGCTGCTGTTAATCTCTATGGAATTGTATTGTTTGCTCGGAGCTTTTCTCCCCGGGCCTCCGCTAAAAATGGACCTGCGTCCAGTTGGACTTTCCCAGTTAACAAATGTAAAATAAAATAAAAATAAAATAAAATAAATAGTCCAGTTTATCGTCTTTATGGCCCTTTTTTTGGCCTATTGGTTTTTATGATATTTGTGAACTATTACTTCCTTCTACAACTGACTGAGAGCATCATCCCTTTGGACCTGGTTTACCCCATTGTAGGAATGTTTCTGTGTCTGGAGGATTCTACACTGTCATTTTTTTTCAAGTCATGGCACCAATGACCCAGCCAGGATTGGGCACTTTTTTATCCTGGGTCTTGTGCACCCAGCTACCTTTTTTATTTTTTAACCTACTTCTGTCCATGACATATTCTATATAAAATGCAGTCTATATATCAGTGTCATCTTGAAGAGATTTTGTGAAAAAAGTGTCCAGCTCATGAAGGTACTCATCAAGACTTGAGGATGAATTAAATTCATTGCTTGTGATTTATCATCTCTGCATTCGAAGATACCATATATGGTATGGGGCCATTCTGATGGTTATTCAGACGTGAAGAAGTCCTAGTGCATCCTGCTGCTTTGCCAGTCCTGATATGAGTTTCTTCTGGTTGAAAACTAAGACGGCTGCACCTTTTTTCCTCTCTTACTCAGTAGCTGGTCTAAACATGTGGACAGCGTTACAGCCACGCACAGCTGGACTGTTCTCAATCATTTAAACCATGTCTCAGCCACTACACTGACATCTATGTCCTCCAGGGTAAGAAAAGCTTGTAGGGAGTGGAGTATCTTGGTTAGGCTCCTAGCATTGATCAGTAGCACCTTCACATTTTCCTTTGCTTGCTCCGTTATGTTGGTAGGTTTATCAGGTTGCAATGCCTGAAAAAGGCACTATGGAGGTGGGCAATGTCTTTGCCAATTGTCAGAAAACTAACAAGAGCAGATGTAGTCCATCCTTGGTGAAGCACCATACTCTGCTGATCATATCTTCCCAAGCTGAAAAATACTGGCCCCCTCTGAATGACACCAAAAACTAATCACATTTTCAAAGTCATTATTATTTGCTGATATTGCAGCATCATCCTTGGAGAAGGTATTACACTGCTTAATACAAGGCTCATACCTACCTGGGACACACAATCTGAGAGCTCCATCATGTCTCTCTTCACATAGTCCAGGGAGATATATCCCAAGTCATTGTACTATTACAGTGTCATACAGGTACTTGTTTTTCAAGGATCTGAGTGTGTGTGTGTGATCTGATGGATCGTAGAATCAGACAAGCAAAGTTCGGCTGTGTAAGCTGAACTTACCATAGGAGTAGATGTTTCAGTGATCACTGCTGCAGTAGCCTTAGCTATATGGGTTATATCCTGCCAAGGATATAACAACGGGGCAGCTTCCAAAGCTTCAGGGCACCTTCCATGTGCCTTAACTGCCAGGCAGCTTGAGCTGACTAAAAGATACGTTTGGACACAAAGCCCTCTAGAGCTTTGCTGCCACCAAACAGTACACTCCTCTGAGGCTACTGGGCAGATAAGTTCCCTCTGGGAACTGATGTTTTATTACTTTCCTCTTCAGAATAGCTATTTTAAATACAGGAGTGCTTTGCTTTAATTGACTGTTTGAGACTGTAATGCATTTTTAAATGGAGCACTCTTTTCTTCCTGCCAGTTTAAAAGTAGTGTTAATTAACTGAAAACATATTTTCTGCAAAGAAATTGTGTTTATTTTTTCTTGGTGGGGGTTGCACAGTGTTTGAAAGTGCTTTTTGCTGTGTTTTTCTGTTAAAAAAATAAAACAACTTTTGTGCACTGCTACTTTTACTGGCATTTGTTGCTTTTCTTCCCCAGGAAAGAGCCACTTACCATTTTTGGCTTGCCTATGAAGAGACTACAAGTCCCATGGTCAGACCATGTCCTAGCCACAAAAAGAAAAAAAAGTTAAGCAAACAGCCTTTGCCACCACAGCAAACTAGTAATTTTGACTCCGCTACAGGTGAGTGACTCTGCTGTGGCCATTTGTTGTACCTCAGACCACTCAACTTTTACCCCAGATCCCTCTGCTGTGGCACCTACAGCCACTATGGACCAGGGGTTAGCCATGCCCTCTGCAACTGTTTGAGTCCCCTTAGTGGGCAGGGGAGAGCACTCTTGTCAGTCTTGGGAGAGGAAATGGGGATAGTCTCCCTGTTGCATCAGAATGCTATGCCCATCCCTAGGGAAGCTGCTGCTGCCATTGGTAACACAGTTGGCCCCATTTTTCCTGTCAAAAAGAACAGAAAACCAAGCATGCATCTACTCCTACTCAGATTTTCTTTAGATAGCAGTAATTTACTTGTTCTGACTCAGGGTTTATTTTGCGCTACCAATCCTACTTGTATAGTAGTTTCTGGTAAAAGAAAGAGGGATTCCTCTTTTCCTGAAGAGATTCAAGATTCTGAATCTCAACAGTAAGATACAGTAATGGATTCAGGATTTTCCCTCAGATTTCTGATTCAGACTCAGAGGTCAGTTTAGTGTCTGATTCTCCTTATTGGGGTGGGGGGTTCTTTTTCTCTAAGACTATTGCTAGAATGTGCTAGTGTTTTCAGTTGGAGAACACTGGCATTTCTCAGTTGTTACAGAAGGACTTTCTAGAGCCTACACCCATTCCTCCTGTTCTGTCAGCTTTAGATGATGTGTGTGTTAGTGCCTGCAACTTTCCTGATAGTCAGCCTGCTGCCCCTTAAAAGGCAGATAGGATGCATAAAGTTCTTCAGTCTTTTAATAACTGTATACACTATTCCCAAACATGACCCAGCAGTTATAATCTCAGTTAATCCTACTGCTGATACTTGTTAGTTAATTCCGATCCTACTCTTTCTCGTAATTTATATGATGAACATCTAGCCATCAGTCTTTCTTTGCTGAGCCTGGTAAGAGGCACGTCTGTATGTCTAACAGTCGAGTCACCTATAATAAGAATGTTTGATTGCAGAGATGCCAGTTTCATGGGCTCAGCATCTGTAACTTTGGGACTGATTGTGCTATGTGAGGTGGAAGGCTTAACTTGCTTGAGTGTGTTTTGAGCCTGTGTTGTGTTTTGGAGGTCTTTGAGGTTTAAGCAAGTTAATGTTTAGAACCTCAGGATATGATGGATTATATGTATTGTGATGGCTATGGTGAGGTGTGGTGTGTAGTGTATTGCTAATGATTTTAGTGTCTGAGATTTTTGAATGTGAGACTCTTGCCTCCAAGGACATTACATATGTACATCTCTCACACACTGTGTTATGCTGTTTGAGTAATAGATGATCGTCAGACAACATGAGACAATACTTCACTGCCTCATGACACCCCCCCCCCCCAAATCAGGCTGTGGTTATAGAAGTTGTGGGGAAATATTGGTTCATGCATTCGACAGAAAACTCTGGGGGACAGAGGTGGTTGGTTTCCTAAGGATACTGTTTGGGTGGACTTGACTATTAAGGCATGTGGAAATGCCTAGTTATTTGGTCAGGGGCTTACTGCTGCTCAAGGTGTGTTTACTTGCACATGAGGCAGGTTATTTGAGAGTCAGACCTGTATTTCTAAGGTTGCACAGATGTTGAAGATTTTAATTCCACAAAACAGTTCTGACAAGTTATTCTTTTGCACAGCATTAACCAGTCAATTGTCTTGCACAATGTGTAAAAACAGAAAGACATCATACTATGAGGAAAGATGATCATTTTTAGGGTTAGCAATAGTAATCAATGGATAAAAGAATAAAAAAATGCTCAGCATACTTGCACCCAAAGAAGTGGTAGCAACCTACAGACTTTCTTATACCGTAAGGCACTCCGATTGTCCAGGTGCGTAGCAGTACCCAGAATAACACTGATGTCAATATGGGAAAACTTGGATCTCTACTTGGAGGTGGAAACTAACAATCAAGATGAGGGACTGCAGAAGTAGAAGACAGATGAAAACTCAGCAGTTCACATGAATTTTGAGGCAGGTGGTTTGGTACTTGGAAGCGCTGAAGCTTAACATGTTTTTGTTATTAAGACAAACTTGTGAGTTCTTAGTTTAAATACAATGTTGCCGACAAGGAGCAGTAGGTAAAAAAATATATATTCCTGTCATAGCAATGCACCACCAGAATGCAATTGCTTATGATGGCAGCATTCAGTGCCAAAAAGATGACAAAACATGCTAAGCAGCTACTGCTTTACTGGCAGGGTTCCAACAACCAGTTATTTTTGTACATAGCCTGCAATTTGCCTGATGAAGAAGGGAAGACAGAAGCTTACAGTTTGGAATATTGTCATATTTTGGAATACTTTCTATGGCACAAAACAGTGTTGTGTGTAGAACCTTGTATATTTGTATGCCTAGCTATTACATTATATTCACATCTGTATAAGGACCTGTAATTACTTTCCAGCTCATAGTTAATGTTCTTCACCTTATTCCCTACGTTTGGACTAAGCTTTACAGAAATTTCTAAGGTACTATGCTATTCACATGTGTATTGCTTCACTTTGCTTCTGTCTTGTCATGGAGTCTGCATTACTTATTAAAACGTCTGAATTATTTAATATGCCGAGCTTTTATTCTAATATAGTACACCTGATGTGTTGCTGTTCTGATACAGCTGAGCTGTTCTCTTAGGTCCACAGGTTCATAGGTGTGTACTAGTCTAATGACGCCAAGAGCCTTTTAAGCCTAGTCATGGATCCCAAATCTCTGACAAGTTCTGGTACCCTTGATAAGTGTAAGCAGCAGCTTGGGAGGTGAAACATTTACAAGTAGGGGCCAGGGAGATGAACCAATTGGAGGTTTTCTGTTGTCTGAACAAAATGTGCTAGCTAGACCTAATATAATACTAGACGGTTTACTGTACTATACTTTTTTCCTTCTAAAATCGTGCTAAGTTTAATAAATTTGATATATTGACTAGTGACTTGGTCAAAAAGATGAAATATTATTGTACTTTGATGTGCCCAGTAAAACAGCAGAACATAGAAACAAGTATGTAACTAGACAATCCATATTTTTACTAGCTTAATGGACAGGCACTCACAGGCTGCTTTCTTATTCTATAAGACTGGATTGACTGTCAGATAAGAATTCTGGGTTTTAAGGAGAAGTATGAATATACTCTGAAGTCTACTTCTGGCTTAAAGTACTTCCTTTAAAGGCACTAAGAGGAGTAATGTCTATTAGGCCCTAGTGTATATGGGCTGGGGAAGATTTTAAGTACTTCCACATTTAAAAAGCTCTGAAATGATCATTTGGCTTTGAGACATGCTTGTAATACCTGGACTCAGTGACAATGTTGGCTGAAGACTGTTACTTTGGGACTAAAACTGGCACGGAGGCATCCTTAGAGTGGCGGTATTGAAAATTCATAATGGTTCAGCAATGTAATGATAACATTCTTCAAAGAGCAGTCGCTTTCTCTTTTTCAAACAAATTATTTGTTGATTATTAGGCTAGAATGAAGGAAGACTTATGGAACCAGAAGAGCCAATGCTATGGAAAGATGGAAGAGATATACCCTTTATGTAATGCTATTTCAGAGAAATCTGGATTATTCTTTGCGGAACTTAAGACTATTTCTGGAAAACTTGTAGTAGCTTCCTAATTTAAGTAGAAATATGAGTTTTTCAAATATTAATTTAAGAGCGTATCTTTAGAGGATGTTAGACTCTTTTGTGAGAAAAAAGGAAAAGAAGAAAATGTGATAAGTATGGAAAAGCCCTCTGTTTTTATAATTAAAGATAGCATTTAAATGTGGTAGACTTTACTCTGTATGAGGAGAGAATGGAATTCCTGATTGTTGTTATAAATAAAATGCATGAAGACTAGCACCTGGGAATTGTATTACAAGTATTAAATGAATGTTGCATGCAGAGATATTGGTAAATACCTTGTTTGTATGTATCAGTAATTAAATTACTATGAAAAGGAGGAACTAGGATTGATTTGTTAAACTGGTGGCCTATCTATTTGTTAAATGTTGACTGTAAATTAACAGCAGTTATGCTTCAGGTGTAAATTCAGCTGAGAGTTAAAATTGCAGGGTTTGGATAAGATCCAAGGTTTTGCCTAATGAAGAAGAAGATTAGTGGCATGATATTGTTTTGAGGAGTCTACCTGGTATTTGCATCTGCATGTGGCTACTTTTTTGTGGAACTTGGACATTTCAGAAGCCCATGTTCAACATTACTATAAGACTTTAATTGTTATGTTAAAACATCTAGACTTTGCTTTAAAATATTTCCCCTGGTTCCTTGCTTCAAGAAGCATATGTAATAATTATACGAAACAAGTGGTTAATGGATATATTGACGCTGATAGGGTGTTTTGGTGGGAAGAAAAGCAAAACAATGTTGTTGTCTTATTGTGATATTGTTTGACCTTTGTGTATGCTGTATGAGACAACAAAGAAACAAATTCATTTTTTCAGCTGTGTGGGATTTTATGTCTTTATTATCTTATGCAAACAGTTTAATTGTCTAAGTGGAACATATATCTCATTCCTGCGATAACAGTGTTACTTCAAAGTTTACAGCATTCTCGTTTAAAAATTAATCTTTCCAAAAGTGAAGGGGTGGGCTTTCATGGATTTTAAGGAGTACAGATTTTTTTCAGGTAATGCATTCACAGCATTTCAAATTACTTTTGGGGCATGAATAACATTTAAACCCAAGGAGTATATTGCCAATATTCGTAAATAATTACAAAGAATCACAAAATACTGCAGCAAGACCATCAACTATGATTGAAAACAATCTCTGAAAATTCATTGATCATGAAAGGAAACAAAAGGTAAAAGAAAGGAAATAAAAATAAACAAACAAATAAAATTACACTAACTTGCAGGTACACTCTGTCTGTATTTGTTTACTAACTCAAGTGATAGGGTTAAGGTTATGAGAACGGCTAAGGTTAGCACACCAGAGTAAAGTGATGCAGAGGTTCAATAATTCACACGATTTAGACATTTTTATTTTTAATTCCAACCAGATGAACTGTAAATCACTTTGCGACATGACATGATCTGGAATAACACATCCATTAATCCCTGACATAGGTATAGTACCTTTAAGTTAAATAAACTCTGGTTGTTTAGATAAGTCATCATAACAAAGTAGAAAGTTAAGGTTGCTGCATTCTAAAACTAGAATGCTACTGATAGAACTTTTACAAAAAAGGCAGCTAAAAGAAAAACAGTTTTATGACAAATAAACAATAAATATATCATTATTAAAGGAAGGAGAATGGGTCAGAATAATGTCAGATCACAGGTTTTGGTCTGAGGTCGCACATGCAAGCAACACCATCCAAATTTGACATATTATGCACAATAAGAGAATGAAATGCAGGTGTAGCAACAAAACTGTAGACATTTTTTGGAAACTACTAGAACAAGTGTGCATGTCAGAGAATCAAGTAAATTAATCTCATAAGAAGCTATCAAAGATTGCAGGGACATTAAAGAATTATTCCTCAGCTACAATGATATCTGTAAATGCTACTGTTTTGAAGTACACTAGTAAATCACCTATTGGTCGATGTTATCTGTTACACAGGGCAGTGCTGGACTGAAATAAGACAGTTGTTAGTACAGTCAGCATGGCAGATTAATGAAGAAATCAGTCATGAGGCATGTATGTAAATGTAGTAAAGTAAATATGTTTAATTCCTGGGTCTGTATAGTATGCAATAATCCCACGGTTCAGTAGCTATATTTGTAAATTTAATTTACTGAATCAGTGTATACTTGTGTATACCCCCTAGAAGGGTGTATATTATTACCCCCTAGATGGCTGTTTTTTTTATTATACTAAAAGACAGATATCACATACCCAATATGCAATGCAGTATATATTTAAGACATTACAAGCAGTCCTGGATGAGAGTCACACTCCAGCCTTGGGGTTCTGAGAATTGTAAATGCAGCCTTAATGTTGAGTGGTTTCTGTTTCCCCAGGCCTCCACACCCCAGCCTACAGTATTAACTAATCACAGTTCTTCCATTACACATCCGATACCTTCAAGCTGCACTAACTGTGGTGGGTGGGACAAAGGTTGAAACACTGTTGTTATAGAATAGTTCTTTAAAGTAACAAGTTTGATCTAATGGGACCTTTCACTCTTCATCTGACTGAGTTCTGTTGTAAGGCAGATTTTTTACCCTGAATGGTAGCAGAAGTGGCTAAATGAATAGTCATACCTTTTCAAGTGTGGGGGGCAGTCTGGGCATACAACCCTTATCACTCTGTGCAGAGCTTTAATACCACATCACTGTGAGACAATTACTCAGCTTTTATTCTAACATGCTTGCCACCGTTAGATATGCATGCCCTTCTCCAGACTCCACAGAATGCATTTCTGCTTAAATTGAGAGTATCTCTAACTGTACTTGGGCAGTAATTTCTCATGTTGATTATGGTGTGATTTTGTGCTTGTACGTCAAAATGTATGGACTGGATCCCTGTCTCTCCATATTAGTTGCAACCTGACCGGATATTCTGAGGCCACTTATTTACAAATAACCCTCCTTGAGGTCTGCTATGTTTCTATTTCTTTTTAAGGAGGCTTTTTTATCCTCATTCTCAATAAAAAATCTTAGGATCCCATGTTCTAGATTTTTTTGCCACCCTTGTTTCATCCCATGACACTCCCACCCCAATGTCCTATGCCCATACAGGTCTACTAGCCTCGCTCAATGCACCTGCACTTACTCCAACACTGGCTGAAGCCAATCTGGATCTTAAGGGATTCCTGGGGGAAGGAGGGTGGCCTTGGCCATCTGCCAAGGGATTTTTGTATATGACCTATCACATTCCTCCCTTCCTTCTGTTATCCATGGTTATACCAGTGGGGTAAGCATGCAATGGGGACATGTGGCATATTGCCCGCCTCAGCAGCAGCTCAGTAATATTTCCACCCTCTCTTCTCCTTGGGCCATGCTTCCCTATCCACACAACATCCTCAGTCTCCACTAGGCATCATCATGGAAGATATTGACACCACCTCCCTCCACACATCCCAGGATGGTAACACCCACCCCTTCCTCCCTGCAGTTCCATTAGACATACTCCACTAATCAAGCCAAGGTCACCTGAGCCATAGGCATGAATTCATCCCTCTATGACACCATAGAGTGGCTCCATATTCTTGATTATTACTGCCCTATCATGGGGAAGGGGCTTGTGTATCCTATTAAAGCTGTGATCTGTACCGTGTAGGGCCAGTTGAGATGGGCAGAGAAAGCAGACCGGGGAATGGAATGTCAAGGCATTCTAGTGTTTTACCAAGAAACCCCTGTGGACAAAAGCAACCATGGACATGTCAAAATAACACCAGAAGATGAGATCCTCAGATCTGAAAGTGTCCAGCATATTACAGGGGAAGTGCCGAAGACAAGCATGAGTAGTGCCAGAGTTTACAATGTGAAAGGATTAAAGCCAAAAGAATGTCCATCTGCTAAGGTGCTCAGAGACGAAAGGAAAGTCTGATGTTCCAAAGGACTATAACCATTGGGACTAGGAATGTAAAAACTATGAAGCAAAGTAAACTTGATATGGATAAGGATGACAAAACACTGATATACTGGGAATCAGTGAATTAAAATGGACTGAAATTGGTAACTTTAAATTAGATAGTCATCAGATCTTCTGCCAAGGGCAAAAATCATGCAAAAAAAAAAATAGCCCTTATAGTTAACAAAAGGGTGTCAAAATCGGTGTTTGATTGCAATGCAAAAAATGATATAATGATTTCAATCAGACTGTAAGGCAAGCCATTCAACATTAACACGAGTCTATGCAATAACTACAGATGCTAAAGAGGAGGGGTTAATTTACTTATTTGCATGTTGTTGACAACTTCTGAGAATCTTTATTACTTTCTGAAAATAACAACAAAAAGAAACAATTATGTCCATTATAGGTGACTGGAAAGCTAAATCTGATAGTCAAGCACAACTGGAGTAACCGGCAAATTTGGCCTTGGAGTATGAAATGAAGTGGGATACAGACTAGTACAATTCTGCAAAGACATTCTTTCAATAGCTTAAAAGATGGCTTTAGACACGGACAACTCCACATGGTCAATGCCGAGATCAGACTGTCTATATACTTTGCAGTCAGAGATGGAATAATTCTATATAGTCAGAAAAAACAAGACCTCTTGCTGACTGTGAATCAGACCATCAGCTTCTTACTGCAAAGTTTAGAATTAAAGAAAACCAGAAAAATATACAGTTCAAGCAGATGCAATTTCTACAAAATTCTAAATGAATATGTAGTGGAAATGAAGAACAAAATTAAGCAATTAGACCTGGTGTATAGAGCACTATATGGACATATGTTTGTGAAAAAAATATTCCTCATAGAAAGTAACTATATGTCTGTCTGTCTTTCTGTAAAGGATTTAGAAGTGTCCATGAAAAGAAGGAGAGCAAACGCAGTGAAGCCAGAGAGAAAGAATATGCCAGAATGGATGCAGAATTTCAGAAAACAGGGTGAAGAGTTAAGGAAGCATAGCTAAAAAAAGCAGTGCAATGGGAAATATAACGGCAAGCTAGATCTCTCTCTAAGAACACTGATGATATTATGGGAAATTAGTAGCATGATAAAAGACAAAGATGAGAGGGACCTAACTGAGGCAGAAGATGATAAGAGGAGAAGGCAGGGATATACAGAAATATATAAGAAGAACCATATAATTACTGATACAATTATATGTTCTCGGATTTAGAGCTAAATATCCTGGAGAATGAAGTTACACTGTCCTTGGAAAGCCTTGGTAATGATAAATGTGCATGGAGGGATGGAATTCCAGCTGAATTGTTTAAAGAGAGTGACATAAAATTATTTACTTCTACCTCATTGACTATTCCAAAGTCTTTGAGTATGTGAATCATAACAAAATGTGGCACGTTGTCACAGAAATGTGGATTCCAGGTCACCTTATTTGCCTCCCAGGGAATCTGCATGCAGAACAAGAAGCAACACAACTAAACATGAAACAACTGGTTCAAGAACGGGAAATGAGTGCATCAGTGCTGTTTATGGTCATCCTAGTTATTTAATTTATACACTAAATCTCATGTGAAATTCTAGGTTTAATGATCAGATCTTGGAATCAAAATTGTTGGGAGAAATCTTAGCAACCTCAGATATGTAGATGTTATCATTCTAATCTCTGAAAGTGATGAAGAGTTGAACAGCCTGTTGACAAGGGTTAAAGCAGAAAGCACAAAAACTGTCTTGCTCCTCAACATTAAAAACTAAAATGATATCATCAAGCTCTAGAAATTGTTCATATAAAAATAGGGAAGAATTAGAGCAACTGATAGAATTTATTTTTCCTGGGATCAGAGATCTATGCAGATGATGGTTGCAGCAATGACATTAAAAGAAGCTTGCTTTTTGGAAGGAAAGTTATGGCAAGTCTGGATACAACATTAAAGAACATAGACATTCACATTATCAGCAAAGGTCCATATCATCAAAGCAAAGAGTTTCCCAGTAAAAACATATGACTCTGAGAGGTAAAGTATTGTTGTGCACCAGAAAATATATGCCATTGAACTGTATAGATAGGGAATACTTTAGAAAATTCCACAGACTGCAAGAAAATCAAATCAGTCAATACTTCAGGATGTAAACTCTGACTATTCAAAAGAAGGACTGATGAATCTAAAATTCAAATACTTTGGACACATAATGCAAACACAGGATTCACTAAACATGATGGGAAAGATCAAAGGCAAAAAAAGAAGGGGGAAGAGGCTAAGCTGGATAGGTAGTATTAATGAATTAATAAATATGAACATGTATGCACGTAAAGAAACAATTGTTGACAGACAGACTTTATACTCTAAAAGTCCTTGAGGCCACAAAGAGCTGGACACAACTAAATGCCTAAACAATAATGATCCTTCCTTTTTTGGCTAAAGTTTTTGAGAAAGTTTTTTATGGCAACATAATTTTTATCTAATAGCCAGTGTGCTTGTGAACCCATATCTGTCTGGCTTTGCTCACATCACAGTACTGTGACAACCCTTAAGTTAGTTAATGATCCCCTTATTGCTACAGGATATGTTTTCATTCTATTCTGGTCCTATTTGATCTCTCAGCAGCATGTAATACTTCTGATCATGATATTTTGAGAGACCATTTATATTTTTATTGTAATATTTTTTCTACTGCACTAAGATGGTTAGCCTCCTTACTTCCTGCCATACCCATAAGGGGGTTTCAAGCCTCAACATTTCCAGTTTTACTCTAGAATATGAAGCACCTCAGGGTTCCATCTAACTGTTTGCAGTATTCATCCTCTAACTTTGGGATGACATTAGAAGGAAAGGACTGGCCTTGTACTGCTATAAGGGTAATACTCAACTCTACCTTTCCTCCCTTCAGAAATATATGGTGAGTGTGTATTGATTTGGAAGGTATTCATCTTTAGGCTTACACTAACTGGATGATCCTAAACTGCCTAAAACAGAAGCTTTGGCTACAAATGTTACTCTGTGTCATTGCTCTACCTTACCATTCTGATGTTATACTTGTACAGTGACAGTAGGGTAGTGTTTGTGTAAAAGCATAATCTTAGCATAACTTGCAATAACCCACTGACATTTCTGACTAGTTGTCAGCTGTGGTAAAGCCATTCTGTTTCCAAGGAATATCACCAGGGTTAGTCACTCCATATTTCTTGGGGATCTCTCTATTATCATGCATGCATTAGTTTCTTCTTGCCTCACTTATACCAATGCACTTTACCTTGGACTTCCCAGCACAATAAATGATCAATTGCAGCTAGTGCAAAATTCAGCCGCATGTGTATTTACTTTGACGTGTCAGTACTACTACATTTCTCTGCCATCTTGTGAGAATTGCACTGGTTCCACTTAAAATCTAGGTGCGTTTTTTCAAGCTGCATGTAATGTACATCCTTTTTCACCTGAAGGAGGTAACTGATAGTCTGCCTGCTGTGTTTATGTTGTGCTCTGCCACATTATGATTGCTAGTGATTCCCGGGAATGTCTTAAGCCATCCAGTATAAAATTATTTGAAGATCAGGCTCAGTGCCTCTAGAATTTATTATCTTTGCGGCTGAGGAAGTGTTTTACACTGACCAGCTAGAATAAGTCCCTAAAATTATATTTTAACTTTTACTGGAAACCCATACCAACAGTTTCTACTGCTGCCTATAACAGCAGTTTTTTTTCTTTTGCATCTATGAATATGTTTTTACTTTCGAGTTTGTAAAACAGTTTTGTTAATAAGTACTTTAATAAATATGAATTTGGCCATTCCTGCATAAGAATTCACATTGCAGATACAGACTAAGGCAGACTGTTTGTTAATGGCACATTTACACCAAGACTGTATCCACTGTAAATGATTGGAAGGAGGCCAAGTCTGACCAGTACAGAGACCAGATTGTTGGTAGCTGGAGCTTAAAGCAAAAACACTTATGATTGCATACTTTTGATAATTAATGCATGGAGAATATTATTATGGCTGACAGAGAGACAAAAATCCTGAGACATACAATCACTTCCAGGATAACTTTCACAGTATGGGATAGGTATACTGCTGAGATAGAGGACTCAAAAGTTGCACACGTCTTTTGTCTATGACAGAGGATACTTGCTATGCCCCATATGAACTTTTGTTTTCATTTTGGGATGCTGTTACAAGACAGTATATAATGGAAGGTTCCTATGGTTGTAAGATGAGCTATGAGGAAAGTTTCAAAGAACTGGGAATGAATGCAAAATGCAAAGGAAAGTCTCAGATGGACACACTACACCATCTAACTGTGGAATGCTGAGTAAGAATTAAAAGGAAGGATGGGGGCAAAAGTGGCAAGTTAATGGGTAAGGTTTAAAAATAACATCCTGACTATTTTGAGTGGCTGGTGTGTCCCTGAAATGAATTCACAAAGGGAGTGGTGGTGGACTGCAAATTTTGAATGAGGCTTAATGCTGCCAAGTACAGGATGAAAATGTGTATAAGGGATAGGGAGAAGCAAAGAAGAATAACCTGCAATTCAAAAGTCATCTTTCATTTTTTGTGTGTGTGTGTGTGTGTGTGCAATAACATTGTCTAGTAGGTTTCATGGAAAAAAACACGCTGAAATATAAAACAACAGTTGAGAGTCTCCATATATTTATGGAAGTAAATACTTTGTGAAGGTATATATTAGAAAGTTACTCTTAAATGTTATCCCTATATTTGCATTTTTCAAGACAAAATCATAATTAGGAGTGAAGTTAAGGATGCAGCACTCCAGCAACATTCATATGATTTTCCATAAAATACAAATGTATTTACAAAGGGGTTCAAGTGCTTTCTCACAAATTTGCTATTTATTGTGACTAGGCACATCTCACCACTGATAGTTATCACCAAAAGTCCAGGGCTCTGCACACTGCAGATGTTAACATTTCTCATCTACCCTTACATTAGACTTTGTATTCCTGCTCTTGCTACTTTACCTTCCTCCTGCTCATGAAAACCATCCTATGCTTTTTTTCTTTGTTTCTGCCTCCTGATGCATTCCATATTTTTATTTTTAAGCTATGCCACTCTATTCATCTCATTCGAGAATACAAGTGATGACTTTACCCTGTTTGTCTCTTGAAACGTGTTGCTTTTACCATGGACTTGTAAGGTTATTACCTGCTCATCCACGCTTCAGACTACAGCCTTTAATATGAACGAGTAGCTTTTCATAAGTTACACCTCCTTATGCTTCCTTTTTCACTCGCTTCCTTACTTCAGTCGATTTCACTTCCCTGACTCTCTTTCTAAGTATGCCATGACCCTGTTTTTTTTCTCCCATGTCATATTGCTATTCCTGTTTGTTGTATACTAACTTACCTTCAAACTCTCTTTAAAGTGGCTTAAAATTCTCTAAATATTAAATCATTGCCATATGTTCTTAACCAATGTGTTCACATTATGTCCAATTTGTTATAAGTATTTAAACTTTAGATGTTTCGTATTATTTTCTGAAGACTGTGAAATTATTGTTCTTAAAATATTTTTGCAATACCTTAAAGCTTTTCTCCCTGGGCCTCCACTGAAAATAGGCACCAATCCAGTCATATATTTTCCCGGTAATCAAATGATAGCCAATAAACAAATATACATCATCTTGTTCTGGGACACCTCCACTGTGTTCCTCTGTCTTTATTTATGAATTTTGAGGCCATTGTCCTCATATGTGTCAATGTCCAGAAACACCCTTACAAAGCCTTAGCTAATAGTCACGGTCTGAGAAGTGCCTCCAATATTTGATGTCTACTACTGAATTCAAATTAACTTCAGGGAAATTCATCACATATAGGTCACTGGTTCAGAGTTTCAGAAGTGCAAATTTAGGGATTATAGCATATCTGAACTAGATAAACTATGACTGAGAGTTTCACTCTTCATCTAGTAAAAGAGAAGTTATGTACTTACCATAACTTTCCATATGAGTTGTTGTTTTTTGTCTTCATCTGGGTTTTCATCCAACATGTCATCCGACTCGGCCATATACTACAGCTCTAGGATCCAAAAATATGAGCTCCTCCCCTACCCATAATGCCCCATTTCTGGAAGATCATGTTTGCCACTGAAGGGTTCGGAGACCACTCGTGAGGCATCAGAATGGTCCTGCTGAACCTGTCTGCTAGAATATCTGACTTCCCTGGAATGTGGCTTGCCACTAGAAAGCAGATGGAAGAGATCTCCCCCTGCCACAACCTCATGGCCTCTTAATAAAAGGGGTAAAACTTGGTTCCTCCCTGCTTGTTGATGCACCAAAAAACTGACATGTTGTCTGTCTGAATTTCAATGGTTCCTGAAGGAAGAGAGGTTTAAAGGGCTTGCAACACTTAGGGCACTACTCTCATCTCCGGACTTTTATATGCAAATATGTCTCTAACGGGGACCAGGTGCCTTGGATTGTCCGACCCAGGTAATGCCCCCCCCCACATGAGCTGAGAAGTGTCCAAAGTCACTGTGCCCTTCAGGGGAGGAAGGATAAAAGGATGACCTTGTTTGAGAACCTGCAACTGAAACCACCAGTTGCATATTTGAGATAGTCTGACCGGATGATTTAGAAGATAACATAGGAGAGACCATTGGACTGCTAGTGTCCATTGAAGTATTCTCATATGGAGATGAGCTGTAGGAACAAGAGTTATGGTGCCAGCCATAGAGCCTAACACTCTTAGAAGACAACATGCTGGAGGTGAAGGAATGACTAGAATCTGTTTGTCATGGAGTCCCTGTCTGGAGGGAGAAGAGCTAAGCAATGTGTTGTGTCCAGATGGGCTTTGATGATCACCTGGACCGGATGTAGATGCGATTTCTTTAGATTGATGGAGATGCCTCAGGTTAAGGCAAGTTGAAAGAGGTAGTCTCTGGCCTGTAGGTCAATGCCTGGTGGGAGCAGTGAGGACCCAATTGTCCAGATAGGGAAACACACAGAATCCTTGTGGTCTCAGGTGAGCTGCCACTACCAACATGCATTTGGTGAACACCCTGGGGGCTGTAGTGAGACCAAAGGGGAGTACTCTGAATTGGTAATGATTGGCTCCCAACCAGAAGTGGAGGAACATTCTGAAGCACCTGTTCATTTTAATGTGATAGTATACATCCTGACGTTCTACTGATCATATCCAGTTGTCTTTCTGCAGGAAGGGAAGAATGGACTGAATTGTGACGATTCCGAATTTTGACTAGGCAAATGATTTCTTCAGGGTTGTAAGATCCAAAATGGGTCTGACGTTTCCTGTTTTCTTGAACACTAAAAAGAATCTGGAATAGATGCCTGATCTGAGCTGGTCTTGGGGACAATCTGGATGGCTCTTTTTGAGAGCAGCTTTGAAATTTCTAATGCTGTAGCCTCCCTCTGACTGGGTGGAACACTGAGGAGTGTCTTAACTAATGTGGGATTTCGGAAAAAGTGTATGACATAACCTCTGGATATAATGTTTACCACCCAACAGTCATTTGTGATGGCTTCCCAGACTGTTGGGTGTAAAGGTAAATGTCCCCCAACTGCCTCCAGAGATGAGCAGTTGAGCAATCCTTCAGGATTGCTGATTGGGATTTTTCAAGAAGGTATCTCAAGACCTCTGGTTCAATGGACCCTCCCCCCATCATGAGGGCAGCATCTGTCATTTGCCATTTCCCCCTCTGCCTCTGGAGGAAAAGTCTCCCTGTGATTCCTGGAAAGGACCTTGAGATCTTCAGAACAAAAACTTTTTAACCACCATGCTGGTTCCTGGAGAAGGGCCGTTGAGGGGTGGCAAAATTGATTCAGACAGCAGACAAGGTCATTTTGGGTGAGTGTGTCTCTAACTGTAGGACCAAACAAGGATGACCTGTCAAAAGTGGCATTGGTGAATGATGCTTTGAAAGGTTAAGTGAGATCACAAAGCCACACCTAGGCATAACACCTAATATCAATGCCTGAACAGGCCACCATGATGCACCTTCTGCAACATGAGAGATTAGCCTCATGGACATATTTGCTATAAAAAGAATGGTGGCCATTGTGGAGGAAAAGGTCTTCTTTTCCTCTGCAAACATGAACCCTATAGTCTGGTCATATTTGCCAAGTAGTTCAGCACTTGCAGTGCGAAGGTCAATGAAGCATATACTCACTTTCCGAACCTGTCCACTGCACTGGACTCCTTGTTAGTTGGGTGGCCAGAGGATTTTCCTTGGGCCAGCTCTTTCTTGGAGGCTGCTGCAACCACAATGGCATCGACTGAGACACCCTTATTCCAATGGGGAATATCAGATGGGGCACTAAAGATTTTATCCAAGCATTTTGGAATGGATTCTACTGTGTCTGGCTCTTTCCATACCCTGCGGGAAATCAGATCAATAAGGAGGTCCACAGGGGGGACAACCAAGATGTAGATGGGCCTGATCCGAAGGCTTCCAGGAACACTGATTCCTCAGGGTTAGGGTTTTGGGCAGACCACTCATCCTTCTGGCACAAGATTTCACCAAAGGAAACATCCTTAGCTGGGGATCTTGGGGACACTTCCCCTTCACCTAAATCATTGTCTTTGGTGAGGCATTCCAGGGGAGAATTCAAGTGCTTCTGTTTACACATACATTTATGATGGATCTCCTCAGTGGGGTGCTCTGGGGAAGTATCGAAAGACTCAGGGTGTCCCAAATGGGAAGTGGCCTGGAGGAAGTTCTTCTGGGCAGGCTGACTAGGTGGTGAAAGAATGGATAACTCAGGCAGAAACCCTTCTGAGGAGGGATCGGGATCTGAAGAAGGGAGAGTCAAGGTACTCTTAGGCATGGAGAGAACCCTCTGCACCACTTCCAATGTCATGGGCTAATGGGTATCTGAGGGCACATCCACCAGAGCCAAAGCTGTCAGAGGAGAAGCCCTGCAAGCCCCTGCCACTCTCAGATCAGACAGGGGAGTCACAGCTGAGCAATCAAGCACTGAGGCTCTAAGGGGAACAGACAGCTCATAAAACTTCATCACTGACATCAAATCCTTATACCCAATGCTATGGCTCTGAGAACCCCTGGTTCATTGGACCCTCCCCCCATCATGAGGGCAGCATCTGTCATTTGCCATTTCCCCCTCTGCCTCTGGAGGAAAAGTCTCCCTGTGATTCCTGGAAAAGACCTTGAGATCTTCAGAACCAAAACTTTTTAACCATCATGCTGGTTCCTGGAAAAGGGCCGTTGAGGGGTGGCAAAATGGATTCAGACAGCAGACAAGGTCATTCTGGGCGAGTGTGTCTCTAACTGTAGGACCAAACAAGGATGACCTGTCAAAAGTGGCATTGATGAATGATGCTTTGAAAGGTTAAGTGAAATCACAAAGCCACATCCAGGCATGACACCTAATATCAATGCCTGAACAGGCCGCCACGAGGCACCTTCTGCAACATGAGAGTTTAGCCTCATGGACATATTTGCTATAAAAAGAATGGTGGCCATTGTGGAGGAAAAAGTCCTCTTTTCCTCTGCAGGCATGAACCCTACAGTCTGGTCATATTTGCCAAGTAGTTCAGCACTTGCAGTGCGAAGGTCAATGAAGCATATACTCACTTTCCGAACCTGTCCACTGCACTGGACTCCTTGTTAGGTGGGTGGCCAGAGGATTTTCCCTGGGCCAGCTCTTTCTTGGTGGTTGCTGCAACCACAATGGCATCGACTGGGACACCCTTATTCCAATGGGGTATATCAGATGGGGCACTAAAGATTTTATCCAGGCATTTTGGAATGGGTTCTACTGTGTCTGGCTCTTTCCATACCCTGCAGGAAATCAGATCAATAAGGAGGTCCACAGGGTGGACACCCAAGATGTAGATGGGCCTATTCCGAAGGCATCCAGGAACACTGATTCCTCAGGGTTAGTGTTTTGGGCAAACCACTCATCCTTCTGGCACAAGATTTCACCAAAGGAAACATCCTCAGGTCGAGATCTTAGGGACACTTCCCCTTCACCTAAATTATTGTCTTTGGTGAGGGATTCCAGGGGAGAATTCAAGTGCTTCTGTTTGCACATACATTTATGATGGATCTCCTCAGTGGGGTGCTCTGGGGAAGTATCGGAAGACTCAGGGTGTTCCAAATGGGAAGTGGCCTGGAGGAAGTTCTTCTGGGCAGGCTGTCTAGGTAGTGAAAGAATGGATAACTCAGGCAGTAACCCTTCTGAGGAGGGATCGGGATCTGAAGAAGGGAGAGTCAAGGCACTCTTAGGCATGGAGAGAACCCTCTCCACCACTTCAAATGTCACGGGCTAATGGGTATCTGAGGGCACATCCACCAGAGCCAAAGCTGTCAGAGGAGAAGCCCTGCAAGCCCCTGCCACTCTCAGATCAGACAGGGGAGTCACAGCTGAGCAATCAAGCACTGAGGCTCTAAGGGGAAGAGACAGCTCCAAAAACTTCATCACTGACATCAAATCCTTATACCCAATGATATGGCTCTGAGAGTAGCCCTGCTCCAAGGGGGTCAGGGATGAACCACTCAGGGCAACAATCAGAGTCAAGGTAACTGCACCTGTAGGCTCCGACATCTCGACTCTCGAGATCCTGAGACTCGACAGCTCTAAAGCGAGGGGGGTCGCATCAGAGAAGGAGAGATGGGAATAAATGAAGGCTCATGGCTCAAGGATCCAAGAGGGGACAGAGCAGGCAAAACCCCCAGTTAAATCTGTGCCTTGAGAAACCACATCAGCATCCTATCAACCTTGGCTTCAGATAAACTCTAGGAGGACCTGATGGAAGACGCCACAGAAAGTAGCCTGGGGACTGGCCTGGGCCACTGCAATAAAGGTGATTTGGGTCTTGAGGTAATCAGCTGCAGGGAGAACTTTGGACACCTAAGCTGAGAAGAGTCTTCACAGACAATCAGACCTGAGTCTTAGGATCCGATGTCTTGGCAGTTTTATGAGGAGGTTCACCAGCCAAGGAAGGAGTTCTGTCCGAGGACCTATTCTTCTCTTTTTGTTTCTTGGAGGGAGTTTGAGCCCCTGAAGTCAAAGGAGTCACACAGGAGGAAGAAGAGGGTGAAAGGCCCTTTAAAATAAGCTTATTCCTTCTATCAGAAAGAGCGTGCTGGTTAAAGCCAGTGCATATGGAACAGGAGCAGTCCAAATGACTGGGCACTAAGCATACTACACACTCTGATGGGGCATCTGATAGAGGGATCTTATGCCCACATGCACACACTTTTTAAAACCAACTGGCTTTTCCAACATAATGGAAGAACTACAACAGGAAAGCAAAACCCAAAGAAAGGAGAGTTTTTAAATATATATATATATATATATATATATATATATATATATATATATACACACACACACACACACATATATATATATATATATATATATATATATATATATATATATATATATATATATATAAAAGAAGTAAAGAAAGAAATTTAGGAGCAGAAGGAACTGAAAAATGAAGGAAAACAGACCAATGCGGTTTCTCAAAACAGAAAAAGAAGGTAGGGTAATATTAGGAAGAAATCCTACAATAGAAGAAAAACAGAAGAAAAATTTTTAGAAAACCCTCAAGAAAAACCCAAGGGAGTTCAGACGATCGCAATCCTGATGCTGACAAAAATGCGGCAAACGAGATCTGAGGGAATGGAGGGAGAGGATGGCATTATGGGCAGGGGAGATGAAATGAAAAACAACAAATTCAGATATGAAGTTTCCTTAAATGTCAGCTTTCTTTTCTGAGTTCTGTTAACAGGCTTCTCCAAAAAACAAATCAGTTTATAGCTACTCTACTCTACCAAGGCACACCAATCTGAACTGGCTCCATTTCTATTTTGTGTGATGAAGCTAGTACTTTTACTCGTCTGTTCATCTGAATTCTCTTGCCGATATATATATATATATATATATATATATATATTACATGTAGCAAAACAGTTTTTGTTTCCTTTCCACCGTTGGCACCTTGAATGCAAATACAATGTGCAGCAACCATAAGTGAGTTACAGATTTTCGTGTACCACAGCTTGTAAAAGCCACGCTATTTAGACCAGCCTCAGCTGCTGTTAGACTATACACCTAGGACTTCTTCTCAGACTTGTGGAATTCTCATATATGAGCTTCTTGAATGCATTCTGTCACTCCATTGTTAAAAATATTAGGTCAAAATGTGTAATGTGGTGGATGGTGTAATGGTGCAGTGGTTGCATTGTCGCATACCAGCAAGAGGTTTGCTGGTTCAATTCTCGGCTGGGGTGCCTTCTGTGCGGAGTCTGTATGTCCTCCCTGTGTTCATGTGGATTTTCTCTTGGTGCTCTAATTTCCACCCATGTTACAAAGACATGTGTCTGGAGTGTTTCTCCCTGGGCCTCCACTGAAAATGGGCTTTGTTCCGAGTCAGACCTTCCTGGTAAACAAATATTAATAAATAAAAATATAATTTGACAAGACAGGGAGAAATCGATACATATAGTGTGAAAAGCAATACATACTGGTGCATTCGCCTTCCAGAATAGTTTCACTTAAACTTACAACATTACTTTCAAAAATTTCTTCATCTCAGTATGGTACACATCTACATGCAAAATCAGCAGTTCAGTGTTTTGTTGAAACTATATTCTTTTTACTAGTTTAGTTCTATCGGTTATCTGAAAACTTTGTTATCATTTTAACAGTTTATTATCAACATTTTTTGTTAGATGAAAGAGAAAAAGAGAAAAAAAAATGTAACCAGAGATGATTACAGTCATCAAGAGTAATTTGCTGTGGCAATGTGTTGTGTGTAGGAGGCTTCAGTGTTCTTATCATTAAACGTACTCATCATTATGAAGACAGTTTTGCAGACAGGCTGTTTTAATAATTACAGCAGTCACGCCAGTGCGGCATACATAACATCTTTTACAGATTCCAAGGAATTCATTTTGCTCATTTGTGTAAAACATGCAGGTCACTGCAATACAGCTTACAGTGGCAATCCAATAAATGCATGTTGCTGACATTTTAATTCTTGCAATCAAGTCCGTTCATCAAGAAATAATTTTAGCTCTCATGTGCTAGACCAAGCAATGAAGAAAAACTCAGTAATACTGAGCAGTTATCATCCTGATTGACAGTAAGAAGAATATCATGTTTCATAAAACGCAAAAAAGAAAAGAAAAAAACATGTATTGTGAAAATATTGTGATATGTCTCAATACACAAACTTGAGTTACTCTTGCCCTTGTAGTTCCGGTCATGGCTGAAAGGGGCCCAAGATAACCAATCCATCTACCTGGTTATCAAATGACTAAAAAGGGGTTTGAGATGCCCTCTTCACAGTTCTTTATGTTAACAAAAGCTGACCATTGTCTGTCGTATGATTAATAGACATTAATTGCCCTGGTATTTCTAGTAGGACAGACAGTATATAGTTTGTCTTTAATAGATGGGATATACCTGGATTCAAGAATCAGTATAATCATAGGTTTAATCAATCAGTTCTGTGTGTCCATTTCCACCTATTTTACAATACCTCCGGTATTTTGTATTCTATTTTGTGTCAGTGATCTCATTTCATTTTCTTCCTTGAATGATTAAAATACTGCAAGTACATTGACGTAGTGATTGTGTCAGTTACAGCCACAAAAGGCAGCATTATTTACTTAAGCTGCTGTATAAATCCTACACAAAAAGACGACGTGGCCAGTAAATGTAGCTGGATATCTGACTGGTTAGCATAATTGAGTGGTTGGAGTTTGCCATAATGGTTAAGGTGTTTAACTCAAAGATACCATTACAGGGTTTGATTTTCACCTTTGGTCACTGTCTGGTTACTGGTTAGGTATGTAATAGCCTGCAGATTGATTTTCCTAGTAATTGCTATGTCCTGTGACAGATGCAGTCAATACACAGCTCCAGACAGTGTATAGTATGATAGACAGACACTTGAATCTGGTGACACATGTGGGTCTATATTAGAACGTCGAAATTTCATTATTTCGAACTTTCTAACATCGACCCCTATTCAGCGAATGCTGAAAGTAGTGAAATGACAGATAACCACATTTTTTCCTAGGGAAAGAATTCGGTTGTCCGTTTCTGCCGTTTCACTATTTGCAGCGATGTGGTGGAAAGGTACGGGTCGGATACAGGTAAGTGTGCGATTGGGCGTGGGTTAGGTGAGTTAGGGTTAGGGCACGAGGTAGGTATGTATGCGATTGTGTGGACGTGAGGGTTAGGGCGGGTTAGGTGAGTTAGGGTTAGGGAGCGGGTGAGGTGACTGTGCGATAGTGACGGATCTTAGGGTTAGGGTTTGGGTTAAGGTAAATGGATAGTTAGTAGTGTTTGTACAGTTTAGTGTAGGGTTAGCAGCAAGATTTTGGGTGTATGTGTGTGGATTGCTGTTTGTTTGGTGTGCTTGTGTTGTGTGTATGTGTTTTGGATCAGCAAATCTTTTCCCTAGGAAAAAATTTGCTGTTCTGAATGTTCGATGTTGTGTTCGCTGAATAGGGGTCGATGTTAGAACATTCGAAATAATGAAATTTCGATGTTCTAATATAGACCCACACATGTCTGTCAAATAACTGTGTCAGGAGTGACTTAGGCAAAGAATGTAGTTATAGGGCAGAGGTTTGGCATAACGGTTAGGATGTTTACCTCACAGGCACAATGTACAGAGTTTGATGCTCACCTTGGAAATGAAAATTGAAAATGCTTAAAATGGCCTGCAAGAGCAACTAGCCTACTATTAACCTAACCTGTGAAAACTCAAATAAGGCCACAAGGTACAGCTAAAGGTAATTTATTTATTTATACAATTTGTTAAATGGGGTAGAGCAGTGATCTCGCTGGACTAATTTCAGTCTCATCCTAGAATGTGAACATACTTCAAGTGGAAAAAATAAAAATAATTTATAAAATAAAAGAGGATAATAGAAACAAAGGTATAGTTTATATACAATGCAAAAATGATTTAAGAAGGTAGTCACTAGAAACCACTATGTACAATATTGATATCAGTTGGAGCAGCATCATGTTAAATGTTAGAAAAGAGATGCTATAGTGAAAATGATGGGTAGTGTGTGCCAGAGATTAGGGAGACTAGGTTATGTGACCTGAAGCAGAGCACTTACAAGCAGCTTATGCTGTAAACTGTTCTTTAAGTTGTGCCCAAAAGGAGGAGGAGTTAGAGAGGTCTTTAAGATTTGAGAAAGATCCCTCCAGAGCTTGGGTCCAAAGGTAGAAAGACAGTGGTTGAAGTACTGCAGTTTGGTTATAGGTGCTTGCAAGAGAGACCCTGAGTGGGTATGAGATCTAAGGTTATATGATGGAGTCTGTCTAAGTAAGATAGAGGAAAGAGGAGGACAGGGGGTTTCTTTCAGAAGCCAGAAAATTTGGAAATCAAGGAGTAGATTGACTTCTTGCAGAACCAGCAGCCAATCACTGTAAGACAGCAATGCTCATACTTTGGGGAAAGGGTAATAAAGCATCGGATGGAGATGAAGATTGTTTGGATGGTGGTAGACTTTCATTTGGAAGAAGATGTTACAAAAGGTAGACAGTATTCAAGTTGTGCTAGATGAATCCTTTTGCCAGTAGCATTTCTTGTTGGATAGGAGAGGAAAGAAGAGATGTTAACGGTCCAAAGAAGTAGGGAGTTTATCTTTTTTTGTCGGTGTTTTCAAGATGATGGTGAAAGTTAATTAAGGGATCAAGCCAGACTCCTAGGTACCTGAAGGTGGTAACCTGGTCAATGGCATTATTAAGGTGATCAAGAATAAAGAGAGAGCTGAAGTTTTTTGGCCTTTTACTGGAGGTTCTGAAGAACATCATTTTAAATTTTGAGGAGTTAAGTAATAGTGTTTTCTTAATGAGTCATTTAATGATGGCGAGAAAACTGTTTTGTAGAACATGTTGAATTGAGTCAGTTGTATGGTTGGAGTGGAACATAACTATGTTATTGGCATAAAGTAAGACTGGAAGTTCAGAAAGATTGAGGGCAAGTTTATTTATAAAAAAGTGGAGAAAAGAAGAGGAGTCAGTATGGAGTGTTGAGGGACTCATTTAAGTAAGGGAGTGTGGATGATGTAGTGTTGTTAAAACGTACGGAGAAATGTCTGCTGGATAGGTAATGTTGAAACCAGAGAATAGTGTCACAGCTAATCCCAATGTCATAGAAATGGTTAAATAGGACTGGGTTGTTAACCAGCTCAAAGTTCATGGGCTCATAGGTATGTACTAGACTAAATGTGTCCTAACAAGCAATTAGACATCATAAAAGCTATCATATGGAAACACATCTTTTGCCATCATATGAGGCTCTGGCAAGATCTATAAATATGCCTCCATTAAGGAGGCCTTTGTCCATAGCTAAATGAATGTGACCAGTGACGTTCTGAAGTGCAGTGGAAGTACTCTGGCTGGACCAGAAGTCATGTTACTTGGAAAAGAGAAGGCAACATTGACTTATGTAGTTTAAGAGTTGATTACAGGCCAGTTTTTCTAAGACTTTCCCAAGGACTGGAAGATAGAGATTAGACAGTCATCACTGGGTAGCTTGGAGTTTAATTTTTTGGGGGGAGTTATGATTTCTATTTACTGCTTTCTATATATTGAGTTAAACAAAGATTGTAGATATGTAGCAGAGGAGTAACAATGTACTCCCTACATTGGAATATGAAACAGTGGGAGAGGGTGCCTGTCTCTACATCTGAGTCACGTTTTAGGTTTTCAAGGAGAGGTATACTATCTTTGATTATGATCTTCCTAAAATAGAAGACGGAGTAGAAAGGGGAGGTGAGGGAGGGAGTGAAGTATGTGAGCTGATGGACGAGATGGTGGAGAAGTGAGAAGTAAAGTCTGAGGATGAGTGAGAAGAGGAGGAAGAGTGAACATTGGGAGGAGTTTTACAACCTGTTAGCCAGTTGACCTCTACCCAGCATTTTTTGGAGAATGAAAAAAGATTTGACTGATGTGTTCTCATATGATGGCTCTTATGATGTTGCTTGCTTGCTTGGAAAGGTTTCAGAAGAAGGTGTAGTGTTATCTGGCAAAAAGAGTTGGGTCAGACTTCCAGCAGTTCCATGATTTGTCTCTGACATATAAGAGAGTATTGAGTTCATAAGCAGGTATTTTTCTTGGGATTCTGCAGTCTTGTGACTACAGATTATAGGGAAGAATGAGTCTTGTAGATTACAGAGAAGTTGGGTGAAGATCTGGTTAGCGTTGTTAGGGTCTGAGGAGAGAGAGCAGATGGGCGCAGTTGACAGAGAATAGATATGTTTTAGTTTGGCAATATTTACTTGCAATTTATGTCAGAATGTAATGAGTTTTGGAGGGACTTTTTGCAATCAAGGTGTATGTTGAAGCTTATAGGGCAGTGATCACTTAGGTTGGGAGGGTGGATAGAGATATGCTAAAAGTGAGGGGATGTCTGTGATTATTAGATCACAGTGTGAGTAACGAGATAAGGAAGGATTGGGTCTGGTAGATTCAGAGACAATTTGTGTGAGATTACATACATTGAGAAGTTTAAGTATGGAGTCTTGTGAGGTTGAGGTTAAAGTCTCCAAGAAGAATATGATTTTTGATGCTCCAAATGAGGAGGTTAAGTCCTTGAGTACGTTGTTAAGCTTTTGTAATGAAGCAAGAGGAGGAGGGAGATAGGCAACAGAGGCAATAGAAGAACTAGGAAGCTAAATGCAGAGTAGATTTGTGTTAAAGACCAATTTGGAAGAAGTCTGAGGAGGCATTACTTTGAGCAAGTAGTTTGTTGATGTCTGACTTGAAAGAAGGAGAGCACCTCTTTCTTGACTTAATCCTGGCCTGGCATCAAGAAAGCAATCATAGCCTAGGAAGAAGTGGTGTATGGAGGGATCTTGTGACTTAAGCCAAGATTATGTGACAGCAATAATTTAGGATTGTGAATAATGATACAAGAGTTTAATTGGTCTGTTTTGTTTTAACTGCTTTGTGCGTTAATATGTAAACAGGAAAGGATGTTTGGGCCTGGATTTTAGTTGATGATGCTATGTAAGAGTAAGAGGAGGAATGTTAATTTTATGAGGAACTGGGAAGTTTTAGGGGGTGTTTAATGGTAGAAGGATCCCAGTTGTAGTGGTAGAATTTTGTATGTACAGAATGGGATGAGAAGCCTATAGGAAAGCAGTGGAGAGAAGGTGTGTAGATGGATTTATAATACTGCTACTGGAAGGCAAAGTGAAGAGTCAATTGACTTTTGTGTAAATGGTGTTGAAATGTATTTTTTAAGGTGAAGAGGTCTGAGAGTGGTGACAGCTTGGATGAGATAGGCAGTAGTAGGAAGAAGCAGAACATGAGGAAAGACATTTTCTTTGACATTTCTTACAAAGAAAAATCTAGTTGTATATGGAAATTTAGTACATGTTCCTGTTAAGTGGAAGGAGATGTAGGGGAAATGCTGAATAAATGAAGGAGTCTGAGGTATCGTGGGAACAGGGGAGTGAATAGGGTTGCCACCTATCCAGTTTTTTTTTTTTGGACTATCCAGAAATCAAACTGATTGTCAGTTAGTCCAGAAAACACTTTACAAACTCCAATATTCTACTCACAAAAAGAAACAGACCATTGGAGTTTGTTAAATTGGCAGATTTACTATGCTTCTTTACAGATAAGCATAGTAAATCGACAGAAAAAAGTAATCAGGAACGGAAAAAAGAGGGCATTCCCCATTGTCTGACATCTTGATATCATTACAAAATAGGCAGAAAGTGGTATGGAGAGGGGCAGAAATGGGTGGGGTTATGGATGGTGCAAGGGGTGAGACTTGAGTCTGGTTTTAGCCACAACAAAAGGTGGAACCCTAGGAGAGAAGCGGGCAGCAAGGTTACTTTTCCACAGTGTTTGGGACAGAACAATTTTGTTAATATTCCTTGCTGTAGCATAAGCTGATAATATAAGCAAAAGATATATGGAATCAGTCCAGGTGCTTATTTATGTAATTTCGGCCAAAGTGCATTAATATTCCAGAACTATCTACAAGCCAGCAACCTTGTCTGATTTTTCAGACTAGGATAACAAGTCTTAGTCATTAACTGAAAAGTTTTTCAGTAAATCAAAACTCAAAATAAATAAATACATACATAAACAAAATGGATTTCTTTCCATACAATCTGTTTAACTTACTCTAAAAGTACATAGAGACATAGACAAAAGTAGAATACTGTGCCTAAGAATTTTTTATCATTAGAGTATTAGGTCATCCTCAGGTTATTGAGACTGCAAGCTTTTGATTTTCTACTAGTCTCAGCATTTCAGGATCTGGCAGCGATGGCCCAGCCATCCGCTGTGGCAGGTTTAGCCTCTAAGCTCCAGGTGGTAGCACCAGTATTCCATATCTCTCAACTGTCCAGATTTCTGCCTCATATTTTTCAACATAGAATCATAGACGTTTACTAGGCTATTGACCCGGAGGTCATTTCAAGCCTAGCCATTTTATACCAATGTAATACCATAGAAACTCTAGTCAGCACCTACAATTGTATTTAGTAAAGACTGCCCATGTCCAAGAGGGTTGTTTTTGGTCTGTTTCTCATAAAATTGTTGTTATCTTGCAAATCAACGGTAAATCATTGAGGACTGAAGTCAGAAAATAATGACAGACATTTGAGTTTTGGACTTCATATACTTCAGAAAATTCATGCTAATGCAAAACCTGTTCTTTTGTCTACATTCTAAGTTTGAAACTCTGTAATGGCACAGTGAAACAGACACAAACTAAGCCAAATAATAAAACCAAGTATTTAATGAAGCGATTTTCATTATTGTAACAGTAACTTCATCAGATAACATTTGAACATTTTTCCAACCACATTTAAATAAAGTCTTTAAAACATCATATGACATCATTAAGCCAACCAGAAAAATGCACTTGAGAAAATCACAATGCAGAACACAAAATTAAAGGGATAGAAGCCTCAAAACATTACTGTTCAGTGCTGTAGCATAATTAAATTTAACTTTAGATCTTAATAGTAATCACTACACTACTTTTAACTCTAATCTTTTTAACCAGTTTTAATCGGTTTAACAACTATTTGTCAACAACAAACGTGTACATTCGGCAGGTAATTCATCAACGCTGACTGTCATTTTCACTCTCTTTAGATGTCTAAATCTAATTTTACCTCCTCAAACTTTTAATTTTTAACAGGCACAAAATATTACATGCCTCGTTTAGTCCGGGGTTACTAAAGGCATTCAATACTAACTGCCAATATACTTCTAGCTCTTCAAGTTTTAATGAAACTGGACCTCCTCTAACATCCACTTGTACTTGTTCAATTGCTTTAAAAGAAAAAGTGTGCCTTTCATACATTTGAGAGTGTCTTGCCAGGGCCTTATCCATCTCTTTCCTATCAATAGCGTACATGTGCTAGTATATTCTGTCATATAATCTATGTTCGGTTTGCCTATGTAGAAAAAGCTTTTTTTTTACATGAATTCCTATGTTGAAGCTTATAGGGCAGTGATCACTTAGGTTGGGAGGGTGGATAGAGATATGCTAAAAGTGAGGGGATGTCTGTGATTATTAGATCACAGTGTGAGTAACGAGATAAGGAAGGATTGGGTCTGGTAGATTCAGAGACAATTTGTGTGAGATTACATACATTGAGAAGTTTAAGTATGGAGTCTTGTGAGGTTGAGTTAAAGTCTCCAAGAAGAATATGATTTTTGATGCTCCAAATGAGGAGGTTAAGTCCTTGAGTACGTTGTTAAGCTTTTGTAATGAAGCAAGAGGAGGAGGGAGATAGGCAACAGAGGCAATAGAAGAACTAGGAAGCTAAATGCAGAGTAGATTTGTGTTAAAGACCAATTTGGAAGAAGTCTGAGGAGGCATTACTTTGAGCAAGTAGTTTGTTGATGTCTGACTTGAAAGAAGGAGAGCACCTCTTTCTTGACTTAATCCTGGCCTGGCATCAAGAAAGCAATCATAGCCTAGGAAGAAGTGGTGTATGGAGGGATCTTGTGACTTAAGCCAAGATTATGTGACAGCAATAATTTAGGATTGTGAATAATGATACAAGAGTTTAATTGGTCTGTTTTGTTTTAACTGCTTTGTGCGTTAATATGTAAACAGGAAAGGATGTTTGGGCCTGGATTTTAGTTGATGATGCTATGTAAGAGTAAGAGGAGGAATGTTAATTTTATGAGGAACTGGGAAGTTTTAGGGGGTGTTTAATGGTAGAAGGATCCCAGTTGTAGTGGTAGAATTTTGTATGTACAGAATGGGATGAGAAGCCTATAGGAAAGCAGTGGAGAGAAGGTGTGTAGATGGATTTATAATACTGCTACTGGAAGGCAAAGTGAAGAGTCAATTGACTTTTGTGTAAATGGTGTTGAAATGTATTTTTTAAGGTGAAGAGGTCTGAGAGTGGTGACAGCTTGGATGAGATAGGCAGTAGTAGGAAGAAGCAGAACATGAGGAAAGACATTTTCTTTGACATTTCTTACAAAGAAAAATCTAGTTGTATATGGAAATTTAGTACATGTTCCTGTTAAGTGGAAGGAGATGTGAAATGCTGAATAAATGAAGGAGTCTGAGGTATCGTGGGAACAGGGGAGTGAATAGGGTTGCCACCTATCCAGTTTTTTTTTTTTGGACTATCCAGAAATCAAACTGATTGTCAGTTAGTCCAGAAAACACTTTACAAACTCAATATTCTACTCACAAAAAGAAACAGACCATTGGAGTTTGTTAAATTGGCAGATTTACTATGCTTCTTTACAGATAAGCATAGTAAATCGACAGAAAAAAGTAATCAGGAACGGAAAAAAGAGGGCATTCCCCATTGTCTGACATCTTGATATCATCACAAAATAGGCAGAAAGTGGTATGGAGAGGGGCAGAAATGGGTGGGGTTATGGATGGTGCAAGGGGTGAGACTTGAGTCTGGTTTTAGCCACAACAAAAGGTGGAACCCTAGGAGAGAAGCGGGCAGCAAGGTTACTTTTCCACAGTGTTTGGGACAGAACAATTTTGTTAATATTCCTTGCTGTAGCATAAGCTGATAATATAAGCAAAAGATATATGGAATCAGTCCAGGTGCTTATTTATGTAATTTCGGCCAAAGTGCATTAATATTCCAGAACTATCTACAAGCCAGCAACCTTGTCTGATTTTTCAGACTAGGATAACAAGTCTTAGTCATTAACTGAAAAGTTTTTCAGTAAATCAAAACTCAAAATAAATAAATACATACATAAACAAAATGGATTTCTTTCCATACAATCTGTTTAACTTACTCTAAAAGTACATAGAGACATAGACAAAAGTAGAATACTGTGCCTAAGAATTTTTTTATCATTAGAGTATTAGGTCATCCTCAGGTTATTGAGACTGCAAGCTTTTGATTTTCTACTAGTCTCAGCATTTCAGGATCTGGCAGCGATGGCCCAGCCATCCGCTGTGGCAGGTTTAGCCTCTAAGCTCCAGGTGGTAGCACCAGTATTCCATATCTCTCAACTGTCCAGATTTCTGCCTCATATTTTTCAACATAGAATCATAGACGTTTACTAGGCTATTGACCCGGAGGTCATTTCAAGCCTAGCCATTTTATACCAATGTAATACCATAGAAACTCTAGTCAGCACCTACAATTGTATTTAGTAAAGACTGCCCATGTCCAAGAGGGTTGTTTTTGGTCTGTTTCTCATAAAATTGTTGTTATCTTGCAAATCAACGGTAAATCATTGAGGACTGAAGTCAGAAAATAATGACAGACATTTGAGTTTTGGACTTCATATACTTCAGAAAATTCATGCTAATGCAAAACCTGTTCTTTTGTCTACATTCTAAGTTTGAAACTCTGTAATGGCACAGTGGAAACAGACACAAACTAAGCCAAATAATAAAACCAAGTATTTAATGAAGCGATTTTCATTATTGTAACAGTAACTTCATCAGATAACATTTGAACATTTTTCCAACCACATTTAAATAAAGTCTTTAAAACATCATATGACATCATTAAGCCAACCAGAAAAATGCACTTGAGAAAATCACAATGCAGAACACAAAATTAAAGGGATAGAAGCCTCAAAACATTACTGTTCAGTGCTGTAGCATAATTAAATTTAACTTTAGATCTTAATAGTAATCACTACACTACTTTTAACTCTAATCTTTTTAACCAGTTTTAATCGGTTTAACAACTATTTGTCAACAACAAACGTGTACATTCGGCAGGTAATTCATCAACGCTGACTGTCATTTTCACTCTCTTTAGATGTCTAAATCTAATTTTACCTCCTCAAACTTTTAATTTTTAACAGGCACAAAATATTACATGCCTCGTTTAGTCCGGGGTTACTAAAGGCATTCAATACTAACTGCCAATATACTTCTAGCTCTTCAAGTTTTAATGAAACTGGACCTCCTCTAACATCCACTTGTACTTGTTCAATTGCTTTAAAAGAAAAAGTGTGCCTTTCATACATTTGAGAGTGTCTTGCCAGGGCCTTATCCATCTCTTTCCTATCAATAGCGTACATGTGCTAGTATATTCTGTCATATAATCTATGTTCGGTTTTGCCTATGTAGAACGCTGTACATGATTTACACTTAGCCAGGTACACTACAAATCTTGAGTTACATGTTAATTTAAGATTAAGGTAGTACTTCTTATTATTCACTATGAACATCCTTCCTATCTCTATCAATTTACAAAATCTACACATACCACAAGGTAACATACTAGCTTTCCTATCCATTTGTTTGTGGTGGTTACTTTCCAACAAGTTTTTTAAGGTTGCTACCTCTTCTGAATACTATGTTTGGTGAGATCCCCAATTTTTCTGCCAAGAATTTGTCATTTAATATTAGTTCCCAATTTTTAAAAATAATATGGGTAACTAAAGGACTATCCAAATTGTAAGTAGTAATAAAACTGCTCCTATAGTTAAATGAAGTTCGGGATTCGGGTGATATTGTGTTGTGTCCAGTGTATTGATTGTATAATCAAATTCAACATGTCTCTAAATACTGAATACTTTTGTACAAAATAGGAGTGATAATTCCGTTGTCTCTTTTATATCGAACTTCCTCAACTAAAGCATTTATTAACTCAACCGGATAGCCACGTTTCAAAAATATACCGCTTAAATATACACATTCAGCTGAAAAATCAGACTCAAGTGATACCATTCTAGCTGCTCTTATTAATTGGCCCTTGACAATAGAGCGTTTCTGTGAAAAAGGGTGATCACTTGAGAAGTGTAAAAAAGAGTTACAGTATGTCTTTTTCCTAAAAATATTAGAAACCAGCCTGAAGTTAATGACATCCTTGGTTAACTTGACATCTAAATAGTCAATCGACAGACTATTAAAGTTGAAAGTAAACTCAAAAAACTCTGTTGTACTATTTAAGTAATCAATGAATGCTTTTGCATCAGTATAGTCACAAAAAAAGGCTATAAAGATGTCATCCAAAAATCGAGTATAGCACAGAATATTAGCCATGTGTGGTAAGCTCTTATAAATAAACTCTCTCTCCCAATAGGCCATTACTAAATTAGCAAAACTGGCCCACATGGTGAAACCATAGCCATGCCTGTCTTTTGCAAATAAAATTTTTGGTCAAACATAAAATAATTATTGGTGAGAATGATGTCTAGCAGTTCTTCTACCAATTGAATTTCTTGTACAGGTGCACCTTTAGATTTCAGCAATAGACTCACCCATTCAATACCTGTTTAAATGTAAAGATCCCTGACATCAATTGTTAAAAAGTTGTTGTCTACACTGAATTCCAACTTGTTCATGTTATCCAAAAATGCCCAGGAATCTTTACACACTTGAGGCTGAGATTGAAGGTATTTTTGCAAAATATGGTCAATAACCTTCACACTAGGGTAAGTAATTGTCCCTCTGCTATCAATAAGAGGTCTCATGGGTGGGTTCTGAAGGTTTTTGTGTACTTTGGGTATACCAAAGAAAACAGGCGTCTTTGGAAAGGAAACTACTATATAGTTATAAGTATTAATGTTGATTTTTGCCTCAGTAAAGCGGTCGTTAAGGTAACCTTTAATACGGTTATAAGCTATGTTAACCTCATTAAGAGAAGGACAAGCATAAGCATCACTTTCCAACAATAAGTACATTCTATTGTTGTAATCAACTTGATCAAATATAACAAGCTCCCCTCCCTTATTGGGCTTGCACACCCTGACATTCAATGACCTCAGTTCTTGAAGGGCTTATGCCTCCACATGGGAGATATTACTCCTTTTGTTATTGTACTTAACCCTGTTGTTAAAATGTAGCATGTGCCCTAAATCTAACTCGCAAATATTTTCAAATAAATTTAATACTGGGTGAAGTGGGGGATTGTAAACGCTAGGAACTGTAACTTTTTTGTCATCACCCTCCTGTGAATTACCTAGTAACACAGTTAAATTAAGTTTTTTGACAAAACATTTTAAGTCAATAATTGTGCTAGCCAAGTTAACATGTCTACTAGGGACAAACGTGTTGCCCCTTGACAACAGATCAACTAGTACTGGGTCAATCTCTATAGCTGTATAGTTGAAAACATTAAAGTCACCAGTTGAATTAGTTATTATATTCAAAGTGCCATTAGGGTCTACATCTAATGTTTGCGCTTGTTATTGTGCTATCTGTTCCTCAATCTCTGAAACTTGTTCTGTTTTGAACCGTTCCCCATTTGATTCCCATATTGAAATTTTTGTTTTTAGTTGTTATTGTCAATATTCAAAGGGACATTGTTGACATTATTGTTCAAACTGCGGATGTGTTCACTATGCCTTGGCATGTCAATACCAGGGGTATCGTCAACTGGATCGTTACTAGGACTGTCATGATTAACGTTATTGTAGGACTCAGTCCTTTGTCCATTTGGCAACCAAACTTGTGATGGCGACGGACGAGGATAAGCTGTACCATCGTCGTATGCTGCCCTGTCACGTTTTAGTTTTTTAATCTTGTTACTTTTAAGCCGTTCAATAAGTTGGTCTATACTAGCAAAAATCCTAGCGTAGTCATATTTATATCTTACAAATTCACTGTCTTTAGTGATCTCCTTGTCCAGCGCTGACACTTCCCCTGTTAAAACTTCCACAGAACACAAATAGTGTTTAACCATAACATCCATTAGTTCAAAACCTTGTTGGTCAAATAACTTCATTAACTCTGAATGAAATTCAGAGTCAGGAACTAACCCAGTAGGGTATTGGTTTGAACACAGACCTTTAGGAACAATGTGCTGTTGTAAGCATTCATTAAAGTATGCTACTTCCAACTGTAGCTTTTTTAATTTAAGTAATTTATGGTCGAATATTTTCAGTTTATCAGTCAGAGAGGTTGAACTAACCTGTGTGTTTAGAGTGTTGTCGACCGGTCACATAGCACTCTGTCCATCTGTATTATGTCCACACAGGCTTACTGCTTCCACTCTAGCCTGGGTGCAATGCGAATGCTGACCCAGGGGAATGGAACGGTTGCTGTTCATATCCAAACTGCTCTGGCTGCTGTTGTTGCTTGTGGAAGGTAGATTTAAAGGTTCCGGTGCAGGAGCAGAGTTATAAACAGGCCTACAGTTGTTCACAGTGGCAGAACCATTACAAGTTGTAGGTATAGCATAAGAGTCCAATCAAGTAGTCAGCGAGTCTACTCGCTGAGTCAGAATGTTGATCAAAGCCATCAAATTCAGCATATCAGATTGAGAGTGAGGTTGACTAAACAAGTGAGGGCTGTTTGGTCCACCCAATGCCATAACACAAACCAAACACTTAAACAAAATTAAAGTTAAAAAACAAACCAGAAACTCTGTAATGGCACAGTGGAAACAGACATAAACTAAGCCAAATAATAAAACCAAATATTTAATGAAGCGCTTTTCGTTATTGTAGATACAGTCATTTCATCAGATAACATACTTGGTTTTATTATTATTTATTACAAGCAACAACAGCAGCCAGAGCAGTTTGGATATGAACAGCAACCGTTCCATTCCCGTGGGTCAGCATTTGCATTAAAAACAGGCTAGAGTGGAAGCAGTAAGCCTGTGTGGACATAATACACATGGACAGAGTGCTATGGGGCTTATTGGCGCTCTGTTTTTATCTGAATGGATCAATAATTCCATAAACTTCCAAATGGGATTTATTTCATCACAGGGGTGACCGGTCGACAACACTCTAAACACACAGGTTAGTTCAACCTCTCTGACTGATAAACTGAAACTTTTCGACCATAAATTACTTAAATTAAAAAAGCTACAGTTGGAAGTAGCATACTTTAATGAATGCTTACAACAGCGCATTGTTCCTAAAGGTCTGCGTTCACACCAATACTCTATTGGGTTAGTTCCTGACTCTGAATTTCATTCAGAGTTAATGAAGTTATTTGACCAACAAGGTTTTGAACTAATGAATGTTATGGTTAAACACTATTTGTGTTCTGTGGAAGTTTTAACATGGGACAAGGAGATCACTAAAGACAGTGAATTTGTAAGATATAAATATGACTACGCTAGGATTTTTCTAGCATAGACCAACTTATTGAACGGCTTAAAAGTAACAAGATTAAAAAACTAAAACGTGACAGGGCAGCATACGACGATGGTACAGCTTATCCTCGTCCGTCGCCATCACAAGTTTGGTTGCCAAATGGACAAAGACTGAGTCCTACAATAACATTAATCATGACAGTCCTAGTAACGATCCAATTGATGATACAACTGGTATTGACATGCCAAGGAGTAGTGAACGCATCCACAATTTGAACAATAATGTCAACAATGTCCCTTTCAATATTTACAATAACAACTAAAAACAAAATTTTCAATATGGGAATCAAATGGGGAACGGTTCAAAACAGAACAAGTTCCAGAGATCGAGGAACAGACAGTGCAACAACAAGCGCAAACATTAGATGCAGACTTTAATGGAACTTTGAATATAATAACTAATTCAGCTGGTGACTTTAATGTTTTCAACTATACATCTATAGAGATTGACCCAGTACTAGTTGATATGTTGTCAAGGGGCAACACGTTTGTCCCTAGTAGACATGTTAACTAGGCTAGCACAATTACTGACTTGAAATGCTTTGTCAGAAAACTTAATTTAAGTGTGTTACTAGGTAATTCACAGGAGGGTGATGACAAAAAATTCAGAGTTCCTAGTGTTTACAACCACCCACTTCACCTAGTATTAAATTTATTTGAAAATATTTGCGAGTTAGTTTTAAGGCACATGCTACATTTTAACAACAGGGTTAAGTACAATAACAAAAGGAGTCCTATCTCCCATGCGGAGACACAAGCCCTTCAAGAACTGAGGTCATTGAATGTCAGGGTGTGCAAGCCGGATAAGGGAGGGGGGCTTGTTATACTTGATCACGTTGATTACAACAATAGAATGTACTTATTGTTGGAAAGTGATGCTTATGCTTATGCCTCTCTTGATGAGGTTAACATAGCTTATAACTGTCTTAAAGGTTACCTTAATGACCTCTTTATTGAGGCAAAAATCAACATTAATACTTATAACTATATAGTAGTTTCCTTTCCAAAGACGCCTGTTTTGTTTGGTATACCCAAAGTACACAAAAACCTTCAGAACCCACCCATGAGGCCTCTTACTGATAGCAGAGGGACAATTAGTTACCCTAGTGTGAAGGTCATTGACCATATTTTGCAAAAATACCTTAAATCTGAGCCTCAAGTGTGTAAAGATTCCTGGACATTTTTGGATAGCATGAACAAGTTGGAATTCAGTGTAGACAACAACTTTTTAACAACTGATGTCAGGGATCTTTACACTTCTATTCAACACGAAACAGGTATTGAATGGGTGAGTCTATTGCTGAAATCTAAAGGTGCACCTGTACAAGAAATTCAATTGGTAGAAGAACTCCTAGACATCATTCTCACCAATAATTATTTTATGTTTGACCAAAAATTTTATTTGCAAAAGACAGGTGTGGCTATGGGTTCACCATGTGGGGCCAGTTTTGCTAATTTAGTAATGGCCTATTGGGAGAGAGAGTTTATTTATAAGAGCTTACCACACATGGCTAATATTGTGTACTATACTCGATTTTTGGATGACATCTTTATAGCCATTCGTGGTGACTATACTAATGCAAAAGCATTCGTTGATTACTTAAATAGTACAACACAGTTTTTTTTGAGTTTACTTTCAACTTTAATAGTCTGTCGATTGACTATTTAGATGTCAAGTTAACCAAGGATGTCATTAACATCAGGCTGGTTTCTAATATTTTTAGGAAAAAGACATACTGTAACTCTTTTTTACACTTCTCAAGTGATCACCCTTTTTTACAGAAGCGCTCTATTGTCAAGGGCCAATTAATAAGAACAGCTAGAATGGTATCACTTGAGTCTGATTTTTCAGCTGAATGTGTATACTTGAGCGGTATGTTTTTGAAACGTGGCTATCCGGTTGCGTTAATAAATGCTTTAGTTGAGGAAGTTCGATATAAAAGGGACAACGGAATTATCACTCCTATTTTGTACAAAAGTGTTCAGTATTTAGAGACGTGTTGAATTTGATTATACAATCAATATACTGTCTGGACACAACACAATATCACCCGAATCCCAAACTTCATTTAACTATAGGAGCAGTTTTATTACTACTTACAATTTGGATAGTCCTTTAGTTACCCATATCATTTTTAAAAATTGGAAACTAATAATAAATGACAAATTCTTGGTAGAAAAATTGGGGATCGCACCAAACATAGCATTCATGAGAGGTAGCAACCTTAAAAACTTGCTGGAAAGTAACCACCACAAACAAATGGATAGGATAGCTGGTATGTTACCTTGTGGTATGTGTAGATTTTGTAAATTGATAGAGATAGGAAGGATGTTCATAGTGAATAATAAGTAGTACTACCTTAATCTTAAATTAACATGTAACTCAAGATTTGTAGTGTACCTGGCTAAGTGTAAATCATGTACAGCGTTCTACGTTGGCAAAACTGAACGTAGATTACATGACAGAATATACGAGCACATGTACGCTATTGCTAGGAAAAAGATGGATAACGCCCTGGCTAGACACTCTCAAATGTATGAAAGGCACACTTTTTCTTTTAAAGCAATTGATCAAGTACAAGTGGATGTTAGAGGAGGTCCAGTTTCATTAAAACTTGAAGAGCTAGAAGTATACTGGCAGTTAGAATTGAATGCCTTTAGCAACCCCGGACTAAACGAGGCATGTAATATTTTGTGCCTGTTAAAACTTAAAAGTTTGAGGAGGTAAAATTAGCTTTAGACATCTAAAGAGAGTGAAAATGACAGTCAGCGTTGATGAATTACCTGCCGAATGTACACGTTTGTTGTTGACAAATAGTTGTTAAACCGGTTAAAACTGTTTAAAATGATTAGAGTTAAAAGTAGTGTAGTGATTACTATTAAGATTTAAAGTTTTATTTAATTATGCTACAGCGTTTGACAGTAATGTTTTGAGGCTTCTATCCCTTTAATTTTGTGTTCGGCATTCTGATTTTCTCAAGTGCATTTTTCTAGTTGGCTTAATGATGTCATATGATGTTTTAAAGACTTTATTTAAATGTGGTTGTAAAAATGTTCAAATGTTATCTGATGAAGTTACTGTTACAATAATGAAAATCGCTTCATTAAATACTTGGTTTTATTATTTGGCTTAGATTTTGTTTGTTTCCACTGTGCCATTACAGAGTTTCTGGTTTGTTTTTTAACTTTTATTTTGTTTAAATACTTTCTAAGTTTGTAAGAGCAAAGTATCCTCATGTATCATCCATCCCAGGGCTGCTTTTGTGCTGGATTAGAAGTGGAAAGCAAATCTTTATTTTTCCAAGGTATTCCAAATAATTATGGTCATTCTTTGTCCTAATTAATTTTTGGTCCCAATGTGAAATTTCATGATAAGCTCAGCCCTTTATTCTTCTGCTAAAGACTTTGAGTGAACTACAGGAACATTTGCAGAGCTCAGAAACAAAGGAATATCTTATCAGGAGGCTTGGACTCTCATAAACTTATACTTAGTACAGTATTTGTCACAGGATTCAATCAACATTTATTTTTAATAAAATTAGCTAGTGTTTCCAAACTTTCGTCTATCAATTATGCACATTATAGCATCTTTGGGGAAGGAAGTCACCTGTATGTTAATCCCACTTCATACTGAAAAAATACCAGACCTCACAAGATTGTAACCAACAGAGAAAAATTAGAAGACAATACCACAGTATTTGGAAGTGGCACTTTCCAAACTGCACAAGAATAAAAAGAAAATATATACTTATTTACTTTTTAATTTCCAGTAATATTGTTACAGGATTCCTATACATCATCAGTCTAATTTAACCTTCAACAAAGCACATAGTTCCTACATAAATGAGCTCTACATAAAGTGACTTGCTTAAGTAAGTATAACCCTTAGCAATAAAAATACCTCCGGGAGGTAAAATGTGCAGGTACTGTTACTTAGTATTGCAGTTAGAAGGTGAGAGCAGGGAATGAGCCCCCTGCTCCCATCTCTGTCTCTGTCTCTCTCACACAAACACACACACACTCTTACACATTCACACTTTCCATGATCAGCTCTTGAATGTAATAGCTTGCTTCATTTTGTGCAAAAGACTTTTTACAGCTTTTTCCTTTAATGTGTATTCTCTCAGGCAATGAAGACATCTGTTCAATTTTAGTGAGACTGACAGAGGAAAACCGTGCAAATGAAGAAGACAGTTAACAGCTGAAATAAAAACACAGGCAAGTGGCAAACTGTAGAGTAGTCAAGACACTTTGGCAGACATATCTGAAATATATTCAGGTGAACAGGAAAACTCACTACCTGAATTCTTAGGAGGAAAACAGCAAAATGCAGGGGAACAATGAAAGATGCAAGAAAGAGGCTTGCTTTTTGTAACTGTTTTACATTTATTATCAGTACTTGGAGGGTAAATATACATTAAAACAGAATAAACTGCTGAATATAAAGTTCAGCTCACTACACACACACACACACACACACACACACACACACACACACGTTTCCCTTCAGATGCTTAAATCATTTTTAATTTGCTCAGTACTTTGTTTCTCCGTTTGTCCACTCTCTATATATTGCAGCGTGCGGACTCAACATGTATTCTTTTCATCTTACTCTGAAATAACAGCATCTCAGACAAAGACCTTGGCAAAGGATGGCATCCACAGACAAGTTGCCTAGTATGCAAATCCATACAAGGTGTGTACTAGGCAAGCTTGTCTCAATTCTGAAAGAGCTGGGCACCCAATAATACAGCTCTCCACTACTTTGTGGCAGTGGGGGAGTGGAGTAGAAATGCTGTCATCAGGGGGATGCTTAAGCTAATGAGTAGCTTGCTGCTCTGCTCTCCTAGGAAATGTGCAAATGTGCATAGTACAGAAGTCACAAGATCTATATTATATTATGTGTACACTGGTAGTTACTGGCAAGCAGCTGTGCATTTCATTTTGAGGGAATGTGCACAGGAGAAGCAGAGAGGTGTTACCCTGCACAGACTGCCGACTCGGTTTAGTAGTAAGAATGGGCATATGTCTGTGTGTGTGTGTGTGTGTGTGTGTGTGTGTGTGTGTGTGTATGTGTGTGTGTGTGTATGTGTGTGTGTGTTTGTGTGTGCATCTATTTCTGGTTGATGACTGCTGCCTAACATAAAAGATATATAATATAAATGTTTAGTAAACTGTGAAATGCATGGAGGATAGAGCTTCTTGTGAGAAGTATAATTAAGTATGTTGGTTAGCTGAATTTAAAACAGTAACATTTAAAAACAGAATGCTAAACACACATTTGTAACAGTTTCATAAAGACTATATGAAATAAATGCAATATTCATACCATACACATGATCACTGGGAGTAGGATAGGCTATGAAGAACATTACTAAGTAACACTATAGAACCCAAGCTGCAGCTTTATCTGAAAAGAAAGATTAAATGGTACAGTTATGTGTGAAAGAATATCAGAAGCTAAAATGTAGGGTGCAGGATGTTCTGCTAATAAAGGTGGAAAGGCAGACTGTAACTAATGAAGTATATCCAAGAGCCTTAATGAGTTGATATTTAACAGAAGTAAGAAGAATGCGATAGATTGTTATAAACTGGACGGAATAGTGGTGTTAGCATTAGTAGAAGAGCAATGGAACAGGTTAGGGGGACAGAGAGTTTGGGTGGTTAGGAAAGGAGTAGTGTGTGACAACGTGTTACACAGATACACAACACTACATTAGATGAAAGTACAGAGAAAAACAAACAGTCCGCATAATGCATTTTGTATTATCTTTTAATATGCTATAGAGAGTAATAATAATATTTAAGGAGGTAAGAATATTTAAACTATGTAATTAGACAATACCACATAATTATGAATTGTGGATAAAAATGAGGTGTCTACAACAGAACTCTTTCTCCTACAACACACACTCCAACTCGCCTCCATCTTACCCTAACCACACTCAACACAACACTACTACCAATGACACTCTCATATCTACTAACTCTCTTCCACACTCCTCCTCTCCTACTCTCACTCCATCTACACCTTCCCCTCTCCCTACAATATACACCTGCTCTCCTACTCTCTCTCCCTCCACTTTATCTTCATCCCCTAACACCCCCTCTCCAGTCCCCCCTCCATTCTCACTAAAACCTATACCCACATCTACCATACTAAAACTCCTTAAGAAACTAAAACCCGGCACCAATGATCCCGATGACATACCTTCTAACTTTCTAAGCTTAGCAGCTGAAGGAATTGCCTACCCTATTAGCATATTAATCAACCGCTCAATTCAAGAAGATATGGTTCCCCAAATCTGGAAAAAGGCCTTCATCATACCTTTGCATAAAGGCGGTAGTAACAACCTTGTTTCCAACTTCCGCCCCATTGCTATCCTATCTCCCATCTCTAAACTCTTGGAAAAATGCATCCACCTTCAACTCCTACCACATCTGCTAGATAACAACCTACTTTCTCCCACACAGCACGGATTTAGACCAAATCACAGCACTATGACAGCCCTCCTCTCCTTTCTAGAAACTGTAAATAGTGCCCGAGACTCTGGACAAATTGTCTCTACCCTTCTACTTGACCTCTCTAAAGCCTTTGATACTATATCACATAGACTGCTTCTAACCAAACTCTCCAAACTCAACCTCTCCCCCTCTACTTTGAACTGGTTCTCTAGCTACCTATCTAATAGACATCAAGCAGTGAAATGGAAAAAGGCTACCTCTTCATTCCTTAACACCCCAACAGGCGTCCCCCAAGGTTCCATACTAGGTCCCCTCCTTTTTAACATATTTATAAATGATTTCCACAAAGCCATCCCTCTCTCCAATATCATCCAATATGCAGATGATTCAACCATTATCTGCAAGGCCTCCACCATCCCCACTCTCATAAAACTAACTCAAGATGCTTTCTCTACCACTGAACTATAGATGAAAGCAAATCATTTAGCACTCAACCCCACTAAAACTAAATTAATGATATTCACCCCTTCTAAACACAACTCTCTCAATACAAACTCATTCTCAATTACTAGTGAAAATTACACTCCCCTGGAACTAGTGACAGAGACCAAACTACTTGGAGTCCAAATTGACAACCAACTAAAATTCAACTCTCATATACAACTCAATATTAAAAAAACACATCAAAAGCTAGGGATGCTCTATAGACAAAAAAACTACCTAACAACCACCACTAAAATCACTCTCTCTACTTCCTTTCTTATTCCCTCCCTTCTATATGGAGCTCCACTACTAACTAATCTACAAATTTCCCTGAAAAAACAACTCACCTCATACTACAATAAAATAGCCAAGTTTGCTACAACCAAAAGACTTACTCCCACCATTGCTCCTCTCTCCAACAACTAAAATGGCTAGAACTACCCCATCAGCTCTCCTATACACAACTATCCCTTGCTCACAAACTTATTTTCAACCCCTCCCTCTGTCCCTCGCTCTCTTCTGTGCTTAAAATGCACAAACCTGGTAGAATATTAAGGTTCAGCAACCAAAATCTGCTTGAAGTGTACAAACCAACCCGTCCACCTGGCAAATACCTTCTCTCACATGGGTTAGCTCGTCTCTGGAACTCTCTACCTTCATCTATCCGTACTACCTCTAACCATCTTATGTTCAAAAAAATCTCTTCATTCACTTCTACTTTCCCAGTGGGAATGCTCTTGCTCCCACCCTACTTAAATACCCATCTCCTGGACTCCTGCTGGCGTTCTTGACTTCTCTCTCTCATTATCCATAATTTCCCATTTCACTGTTCATCACTAATGAATACACAAGAATACTCTGCACTCTCATATGTTGAACTCTCTTTATTAAATAACTCTAGTACAATTTTGAATTTATGTATAATTTGAGATAATCTGTCATCAGTTTTCTTTTTTACTTTTAAAACTTAAATTTATTGTAACTGTTTTGCTTTGCATTTGATTTTTGCCTACTGTGACTTTAACAATGTTTAAATATGCCTAATACCTACTGTAACCTACATTGTCTGGAGCTTTTCTCCCCAGGACTCCATTGAAAACGGGTTCTTTTTGGCCCAATGGACTATCCTGGTAAACCAACTGCAAATAAATAAATAAATAAAAACTCTAATTGCTCTAAGGAGTAAATGCTTTTGTTTTCCTGTGTGGTAGGAGAGAGTGTGTTGCACAGTCACAGTAAAGGCCAGTTTTCTGGACATGTGCAATTTGGGCACTTGTGGATCAACGAGTCCTCTTGCCAGGTACACTTGTAACTACTAATGACTGGGCAGAAGGACACAAGTCCTTATAAAGGATGTCAGGTACAATGGTTTGTTGGCAGTAATTAATCCTGCTAGTGAGGAAGGTCAGATAAGTTCAGCAAGATGTATTTAGTGATGAATCCTGCTGTGTTTACAGTTAGCAAATCTGAAGATTCTGTGAAACATTAATACTATTTACAGATGAATATATAAGGATAGTAATTGCTGGAGAAATTTTGGTGCTAAGTTTCCACTTTCTAATTTATGGAGAAGGGCTACAGTTGAAAGTCCTCACTCGACCTTACTGGTAACTTAATGTCTGGCCATATACAAATTGTCAGGCAGTTTCTCAGCTATGGGAATAAAATTCTGAATATGGATTCTAAATATTAGACATTGCAAATATCACTCTGAAATATGTTACACTGCTCACTACCTAACCATTTAATATTGCCTAGGGTGGTAGTTTTTAGTTCTTAGTCTTTTTGTGGTGCAGGGGAAAAAGGAATACAATGATTTGTTATGAGGTACAGGCTATACACCTTTAACCAGTACCGGAATACTGTGAAGATACTTTGGATCTATTCATATGCATTTTTTGAGTAAAGCACTGTGGGCTAATGTTGCTACCTTTGCACACCTCTAGTTCCTGACTAATAAACCTCACACCCTGTGTAACAAAAAACAGACCCCTCATCTCTGGATAACTGCACCCTTTTAGTAAGCCATGCCCAGATGCACAAATTTTTAAATGCAGTGACTTTATGGGCAGTCTTAGATAATGTTACAAAATAAACAAGAAGACACTTAAAAACAATTAAAAAACTGCAAAAAATGCCTGCAAAGATACCATCACTTCTTTTATTAAAAAAAAAAAAAAAAAAACTCTTAAGGACTTAACGGACTTCTTCAGAACAAATGAAAGCATTGTCTAAGTTCCTCTTAAATATGCTGAAAGTTTTTACATGAGTATCACCCATCCAACAGAAAACAGTTCAGTTCCAACAAAAAACCTAATAGATGTCATTCTCAAATGTTAAGATGTTCAAAAACATCAAAAAAAAAAAAAGTCCACTCAGATGCTCAGTGTTCTACAATAATATTTCTGTTATATTTATATTTTATTTTATTTTACATTTGTTTACAGGGATGGTTCTACTGGACTAATTGCCAATTTTAATGGGGGCCCGAGGAGAAAAGCTCCACAGACAAAAACAGCATAGTGCAATATAATACAAAAAAACAGAATAGGACAAAAATAATAACTTCAATTCATCAATCAGTAGTACATGTGTCAGCAGAACTGCAACTTATGTCCACAATGTACACTGGATAGTTCTAGAGATTATTCCAATTACGTATAAATGAGTATGTTTGGGTTACAATGAATTATACAGAAAATATGTTAGTACCATGCAGAAATGGTTAATGTCAGTGCTTCTACAGTAAGTGAAACTTTGCAGGTCTAACTTACAGTATTTGATGAGTGAGCTGAGAAAAGAAAATGGCAGATGTAGTCACAGTAGTAGCAAAGGGACTGAGGGTGAGGGATAGCAGAGAGGTTGAGGAAAAAAGTGTGAGTAGACATAATGAGGTAAGTGAAGACTGAGAAGGGGGTACAGAAAGAGAGGTGAGTGGTGGAAGTACTTCTTTAAGTTTAGCCAGGGCCCAGGGGAGGTACAAGAGCATTGCCAGTTGTTGGTTATAGTTGTACATACTACAAATTAAGCACTTTTGCCCATATGTACTTCTGGAGACTTCCTCATAGGTAAAATTACACTACCATTATGGCCTCTTATATCTAAAATGCCTCTCAATGAAATCACCTAATTAATTTATATAAACACATTTAAAGCAACATCTTAATTCCGACATATTCTATATTAATCCTATTCACTGAAGATTTGTAAATGATGGACTTTATGTAAGTGCCAACCACTATGAGAAAACTATATAACACTGACTTTGAATGGTACAGGTACGACTATGGTAGAGTTTTCAGTAGCATAGATCAGTTTGTTTGTGTCTTTTGGCTTTTCCCAGTTAGGGATCGCCACAGCGGAACTCCGGTCCGCTAATGATTGGTAGTTGCTTTTTACGTGCCGAGTTACCAGCCCTGACGCACACCCTTGAACGAAGGGACGCCCATTCACGCATGTCTCCACGCCTAAGACGCTCTAGTTGTGAGTCGAACCGGACAGCATCTTACTGTGAGGCGACAACGCTACTGCAGCACCACCACCGCGGATCAGTACCTTTCCAAATTGAAAGCCACTAAACTGAAAAAACTGGAAAGAGACCAACTAGATTACAGCAACGTAGTAGCATATCTCTGCCCTCCTATGTCTCAAACTTGTAAGTACTTTTGCCCATATGTAAAAAAATGCTTGGATACACACCCACAGAATCTGGGAAGAAGCAATGGCCATGACTCCTCTGAGCCTAGTACATCCACGAGTAGTTCATTAAGCAAACACACTAATTTAAGCAGCCCTAATATGAGACGGAGCAAGCAACTACAAAACCAAACTAATCAACATAATCAGGATAACAAACAACAACATAATAGTAATAAGAACGAGACCATCCAGATGAACCGACAAAATTTTCACAATCTCAGATCTGCCAATCAACACTTGCTTCAGCAGAACCAACAACATAGAACCAATGCTTGCAGAGGCAACAAACGATGGAGGTAACCTTAATGCTTGACTGGAATGAACACATGAACAGTATTAATAATTGTGTTGTCATTAAAAATAATGAAGGTGATTTTAAAATTAACAATTACTCTTCGTTTACTCTTGAAACAGAATTAACGGAAGCGTTAGCAAAAGGCCTTACTTTTGTTCCTGCCTGTAGTGCCAGTTTAGCAAGAACCATTTTGGATTTTAAATTGTTTATACGGAAACTCAATTTAGCAATTTTGTTAGGTAACAATGCGAATAATAAGAATGATTTTAAGATTTCAAGTTTTTACAACCCCCCTTACATCCATCATTAATGATTTTTGAATGGATTTCGGGCTATGTATAATAATCCTAACAATTTTGGGTTGACTAACAATTTTAATAAGGCAGAATGGAATGCTGTAAATAACCACAGAGTATCACCGGTGAGAGTGATAAAACCAGACAAAGGAGGTGGGCTAGTTTTTATGGACTCTGATGATTACGTGCACAGAATTATCAACAGGCTTCCTTAAATTAAGTAAATATAGCTCATCAATGTATTAAAAGGCACATCAATGATTTTTTTTTTATTGAAGCTAGGACTGATGTTAATTTATTTAATTTTTTGTCTATGCCAGCACCATTAATACCAATAATGTTTGGTATTCCAAACATTCATAAAGATGTTGAAGATCCACCCATGAGACCCAATGTTGATGGTAGAAACTCCATAACTTATTCAAGTGCTAAGGTAGTTGACACTATTTTGAAAAAATATGCAACTTCTGAACATCAAATATGTAAGGACTCTTGGTCATTTTTGAGTAGAATAAATAACCTACAGTTTAATGACGGCTACAATTTTTGACAGTAGACGTGAAAGATTTATACACGGCAATACCACATGTACAGGGTATTGAATGGATCTGACACTTGTTGAGGCAGAAAGGATCACCCCCTACTGACACTTCTCTAGTAGAAGAACGTTTAGACATCATTCTCACCAATAATTTTATCATTTTTGACAACGAATATTACTTACAAAGAACAGGTGTAGCAATAGGGTCCCCTTGTGGAGCCAGCTTTGCGAACCCAGTAATGGCTTACTGGGAACATGAATTTGTATTTAAAAATAGCCAGGTATGGGATCAAATATATTTCTTTACTAGGTACCTGGATGATATTTGTATGATAATTAAAGGAGAAAACATGACAGCATCTGGGTTATTATATTACTTCAACACAACTACCGACTTTTTATAATTTACTTCAAGTTACCATCAGGAAGTAATTTCCTATATAAATGTAGAACTTAGGAAGGATAGATGTAATGGGAGATATGTGGGAAACATTTTTAGAAAGAGTACTTACTTGAATGCTGTTTTACATTTTTCGAGTGCCCACCCATTTCATCAAAAGCGGTCAGTAATAACGGGCCAGCTTGTGCGAGCAGCAAGTATAGTTACTTTGGATGAGGAATTCTTTTCAGAATTTGAAAAAATAAAGGAGCTGTTCTTGAGATGGGGCTAACCTGTTTCTCTAATTTTAGATTTGATAAGGGAGGTGAAAAACAAAAGAAATATTGTTTTTTATAAAACAATTTTAAGTAATCAGTTTGTCCACCCCTTGGATATGGATGAGTTGATCCACCCTAGAAATGGAATAGCTGGTGTTAATGGTTTCAACATTTTCACTATAGGTTTCATTAAACCATTTAGTTCTGACGCATCAAATCTTAATCAAATTATTAATAAAAATTGGAGCTTCCTTATTGAAGATAGTCTTATTACATAAAAAGTGGGTGACCATCCTAAATTTATTTTTAAAAGGCTTTTCAATCTCAAGAACTTATTGGAGAGTAGGTGTCCAATTAACTCAAGATATCCAGGGATGTTCAAATGTGAACAAAACAATAGTACCTGCACGAATAGCAAGTGCACGGCTGTACCACATAAAACCAAACAGCAACAAAAAAGCCAGCCCTCCAGTATAGCCTTCCAGCAAAAAATGTTTTATTCCATCATTCCTCCATAGAGAAATGCCCCAGTGGGGTCATACCGGTTTCAGCAAACGCCTTCCTCAGTGACCACACCACAAAAATAATGCATTGAAAACACTAATTGCACACATTCATTTATATATGATATTACATCGCCCTCAAGTGGATAAAAATATATTGCATAACTAAACATCAAAGGATTGATGTATGGCAAAATAACTATATGTGACAAAAAATGTTAACAACAACAACAAAAAAATATACAGTGAAAAATATATATATAATAAACTATTTTCGAATAATTTAAAATTGGTCATTCAACCCTGGTGAAAATAAAGCTCCCAATTTAACAATCCAGATTTTTTCTTTGTTGGTTAATAACTCATGCAATACCTGGACATCTGGACTCTTAAACCTGATAAGGTCAATGTCCATGAAGCTGAAAACCCCAGTGGAATGTTTAAGTATGTAAGTCTGTCCCACATAAAATGCCCGACAGCTGCATTGGGCTAAATAGATAACCTAACTGGTACTGCAGTTGGCAAAAAAGGAAACATTATAAACATGTGGAGAATTGTGACTAGTGAAACTGTTCGACTTGAGCACCCCTGGGCAGTATGAACAGTACCCACACGGATGACAACCTACCAAAAGTTGCCCAGTTATTGTTGTTTGGACGGGGGATTGGAAGGATGATTATGCATCCTTTTATAATGACTAAATAAAGATCCCAATGACCGCCCCTTACGAAAAGAATAAGAGCGCCGATCTTTGATGTAATTATTCAATATATTGTCTGACGGTAATAAATGCCAATGTCTCTGAATGATAGCCATGAAGCTCCTGGTGTTCCTGCCATAAGTAGTAATTAATCTAAGCTCCTGAGATTAATCTAGTGGCTTGGAATGATATGATAGCAACTGTGTCCTATTTTGTTGATTAGCAAACACCCAACTCAGAAACTAATAAATCCCGGATAATTAATCATTATAACCATCAGAGAAAATCACATCAACCAAACTGCTGCTGCATATAAAAAGAACACTAAGGATAATAAAAGGAGAAAAACTTTGTTGCATTATTTTAGCCTCCCCACAATACTAAATTCAGGACTCATCATTGTTGAAAAGACAACTTGAGTTATGATGAGCCCAATAATTCCATATACCAAGGAATATAGAGGCATAAAACATATTCCTAGCAAATATATAAATGTGAAAAGAACACCCTTATTGATCTAAAGAAGGATGCTAGTATGTTGTTCCTGTCCATATGCATAAGAACAGTAAAGATTGTTATCAGGCATAACCATTCATGCATATGCCCTATATGTATATTACATCAGGGAATACATGAGTTCAAAACAAACAGCTTTATAACCAGCATTAACATGTTCTTATTTGATATAAACAAACATTAATAATCAACATATAAATTAACAAAAATTGCCAACCCATGTAATAACCCCAACCTACACTTTGAATGCACCACAAGTCCCCAAGATATAAGATAACACAGACTATATCCCTAATGGGAATAATTAAAGGTTGGAAAACACTCCAGAATTATACATTAGACAAAAACAGTCATATATTTGTTCAATGTTAGATCCACGAATCAAGCTGTTGAAGCTCATAAAACCCAAGGTCTATCCATCAAGCTTGATCACCCAAAAAGCCATAAGGATTGATGAACACCTGTACAGTACATCCTGTGATATATAAACCAAAACATTATAACGTTAGGAAAATCACACCAGCATCCAGATGAAAAGTTTATTTGAAGTGCACAGTCCCGATCCAAATGGAATCCAGAATGTATAAGGAATCAGATAGAATATCCAAAAAAATTAATTTGTGAAAACAATCCTTGGCCCTGAAATAAGGAAAAACCATTTACCTAAATTGGCGAATCAGCTCATTACATCCGAGTGACGCCTCCAGGTGCATCTGCAGTTACCCCCTACTGCTCCTCTAGGCGTCAAATATTACTTGTTCATACTTGCATTAATAATTCCAAAACCACGCTACATACAAGGTATCAGAATATTTTATCTTGAAGCATACATGATGGCAAACACAATTGTACTGATATCTGACCACTGTCAATGAGTATTTATTAGAATTGTAAGGTGATAACTTCATTTTTAAAGGCTTAGGCCACACCCACTAGGGGTTAAAGGTACACACTCAAAAGACTTGTACTGGAGGGAATGAGTTCAAGTGGAAAACCAGTTCCGCTGTTCACAATTTGCCACAAAAAAATGAAAATGTAATGCCCCTAAAAAAATATATAGTAATTTTTAGCCTCCAACTATAGTACTTTGGAACGTATTTGGTTGGAACAGTTCTAATCCCAAAAGATATTAACGCAATACCTACTGAGCTGCTCGTGAAGAAATACAAAAAAACGCTTGACTTCACTGGGCACATGACTACAGCATCAAAGCCTGAGGTCCAACGAAAAGTAAAAACGTGCGCAATGTTATTTCCTATTTTTCACTGTATAATGTCAGAAAGAAGTCCATTTGAAACCGCTGCTCACATAAACAAATCTCCCAATGAAGGATGGCCTCACCAAAAACGCCACCAGCAGGAAACGGAAGATACCAACAAAACACTAGTATCTGCATGAATAGCAAGTGCATGGCTATACCACATAAAACCAAACAGCAACAAAAAAGCCAGCACTCCATTGTAGCCTTCCAGCAAAAAATATTTTATTCCATCATTCCTCCATAAAGAAATGCCCCAGTGGAGTCATACCAGTTTCAGCAAACACCTTCTTCAGTGACCACACTACAAAAATAATGCATTGAAAACACTAATTGCACACATTCATTTATACTTGATATTACAGCATTCTCAAGTGGATAAAAATATATTGCATAACTAAACATCAAAAGATTGATGTATGGCAAAATAACTATATGTGACAAAAAATATACAGTGAATGAATGAATTAGATATTTGGCGGAGATATCTTGATGACTGTTGGATGGTGTGGAAAGCATATGAAGCATTTTTATTTGAATTTATGGAATATTTGAATTCCAATAACTGGGGTGTTGAATTTAAGTAAACTTTTGATAGATCCGAAATGTGTTAATTAAGAGAACTGAGCCAGACACTTTGGAAAGTGAGATACTTAGAAAGTTTCCTCAGGTCAACACCCTACTTCATGCCACTGTTCACTCCACTGTTTAACCCAGGTGCATTATAAGCATTCAGCAAAATCTGCCACTTCAGTTCTCTATAATCTAGCTCCCCTTCTTTGTCACCATTGAAATCCTTCAGGATACTATCAATAACAGCAAAATGAAATGTTTTATACCTGGGGCATACCAAGGTGTGCTTAAACAGGACATTGTCTAAATTTGTATTTTTAATGGCATATGAGTGCTTGTATATTCTCTTCCTCAGCTGTCTGTTGGCCCTACCAACACAGAAAGATGTACAGGCTGAGCACTTAGCCAAATACACTACAGAGGTGGAACTACAATTAAACATCCCTGGAACCTGCCAAATCCTATCATTTGAACTCACTTCAAAAAATGAAACTTCTGCAATGTACCTACAAAAATTACAGTTCATTCATTTGAAAGTACCCCTTATTGTTCGTGCGCCCACATTGTGATTCCCTTCTAACATGTCTTTTAAATTTTTTGCACTTTTGTTAATACAAGAGGGCACAGAGCCTATAACTGACTTAACCTCACTATTGGCTCCCAAAATTCTCCAACTGTTGGCTATAATACCTTTTATAGGCTTGCTGTCAGTTGTAAAAACTAGGGGCATAGATACAGACCAATCCTTAACTGCCTGGCCACTAACACCAATAAATCTTTTTAGGATTTTCCAGTGGTGTTCACCTTTTGTTTCATCTTGCAGTGCTTTTTACTTTTTTAATTTATTTTCTTCATTATATATAAGGTTAACCACAATGAGAGGGGTGGCAATTCTGAAAAACTGTTGGAGCTTATGGAACTGGCTTTGCAGTTGTGGCTACATGCTAGGGGGACTAAATTCCCTTTCAGCTGTGTTTTGAAATATAGAGTTACTATTTTCAAAGAATTTTACATGGTGTTATTACATTCACACCACAAGAGGGGAGGCGATTTTAAAACAATGCCAGAACTCAGGAAGCTGATAAATGATTTTTATTTTGATATCCACTGTTTTGAAATATGGGGACACAATTTTGTAAGAATTTTACACTGTGGTAGCCTTTTTATAATGTGATTCAATATATACATATTATTTATGTACTTTCATATATTTAATATGCTTATTTTAACGTTTATTATTTAGTGTAATTAAGGATGTAGTGTAGAATATATAGGTATTAAGATGTTGTTGCTTTAAATGAGACTATATGAATTAATTAGGTGATCTTATTAAGAGGTATGTTTAGATAAAAGTGGCCATAAGGGCAACATGATTTTAATGCTGATGAAGTTTCTGGAAGTATAATGGGGATGAAAATGCTTTGCTTTTAGTTTGTATAACTATGACAGCAATACAATTGTGGAAGACTGAACATCTGAGTTGGCTTGTTTTTTTGTTTTGTTATTCTAAAATGTAAAACATTCACAAATGCTAAAAAATTACAACAATAAAACTAGAAACCATTGATCCTAATATATATTTGTATAAATGCAAATGTAAATGCCTAGATATGACTTAGAAATGTATAAACTGAACAACAATCCATATTTAAAAATTATATTTCCACTTTAAAACACCCCAATCAAAAAAAAAATGACTATTAAGTGCGTGTGGGTTACCAGCACAAGTCCTCAACTGCCATTTAAGTTCTTGTGCAAGGATACCCTCCCACATGGGTTATTTCTGACCAAATCTAATACAAAAAATAATGACCTTGAAACAGCCTAAAATGTTTAAAAAGTGAATTATATTAATTTCCTTCTTGATGTTGTACACGTGTTGATATAGCCCTTTTCTTATAGAAACTAGAACATTTTTGACATCACACTATGTAAACAACACCCTTTGATCCACAGTTGTAACACATTTTTCTCTGGAGTTGTTTGTGTTTCCTAAAGTTATTTTTGCACCTTTTAATAGGTATCTACATTGACTACACTGCCCACATTTATATGTTCCTACTTTCCCTTTTGTATTAACAGTTCATTTATCAAACCCTTCTTATAAGTTCATAAAACTCTTGTTCATTTTATAAACTATTTTTGGTTAATCTCCCAGTTTAAAAAAAAAATATTACCACTTGCATGAAACATGTTTCAGTTGTTTTCAAGTATTTTTTGGATTGCCCTGAGTCCATGTTATAAGTCATAACCATGGCCCTTTGAAACCCTATATCTTTCCTATTGTTAGTCACAGTACTTAACTTCTTACCCCGTAAAACAGGGACATAAATTCCCTCTTTCTTATTGTGACACATTATATAATATTAGTGACCACCTGATTTGGATAACCTCTCTTAAAAAACATCCATAAGCTTAGCAATTTCCACTACAAATATGTCATCACTGGAAATCATCTGTGCTAGGGGGACTAACTGCCCTTTTAGTGAAGATGTTTTTTGATGTGATGGATGGCAACTCCCAAAATGCAATAACAAATTTGAACATGTGGGCTTTTTAAAAATATTAAAAACAAATTCATGGTTGAGTCAATCTTTCTTAATCAATACATTCCAATAACATTTTTCATGAGAACAATGATAAATAAATGTTAAAAAATGGTACCATTGATATAACTAATAAATTCCTTTAGTCTATCATGACTATCTTTCCAAAATATACATATATTGTAGAATAAATGGAAGTAAAGTCCCCACAAATTTTTGAATTCAGAATTAAATATGTATTTTCTCTCCCAATGGGCTACCACTATGTTAACAAAAACTGATACACAAGCAGTACCCATAGCAACACCTGTACGCTGATATTAACGTGCCCTCAAAATTGATATCACTATTTATTAATACTAGTACCAATAAACAAGTACAAACTTTTATATCCTGATCACTTGGCTCAGATCAACCAAAAACTCTTGTATCCATTCAAAACCAACCTTAATATAGTATCTCAGAATAAAGATCCTTCACATCAATAGTGAACAACACAATTTCTTCTGAAAAACGTTCAGAATTTACTGTCCTTAAGAAATCCCAGGAGTTCTTAAGGAGATAAGATGAAATATCAAAACGATTTTTAAGCTTATTATCAATAAACTTGGCCATAGGAGTAGTCTTTAATTTTCCTGCATCTATTATAGGCTGAAAAGGGAAGTCTACTAAATCCTTATGGATCTTAGAAATCCCAAAAATCGATGTTATGAATAGTTTATCATTCATGAGAAATTTATACTTGTTAATTTCACCTTGCATCAATAGGTCATATAGCATATTATCTATCTTAGCTTAAGCAATACTGATTTGATTCCTCAACACTTTTTCTTAAGTTTCATAATTCAAAGGCCCATCCACTTCACTGATATATTCTGTTTTGTTCCTCACAACTAACCCAATTCCCTTTGTCTGGTTTCATAAGCCTTATCTGCCTATTTGTTCATAATTCATAAAGTAGTACACTTTCTAATTGGTTTTAATTAAAACTATTTACCATTGCTTATTTTCCACAATAGATATCAGATGATAAGGAGCCCAAGACAAAGGGTTCCATGGCACTCCACTCCCCATTGTCTATTGTTACACTGTCACACTTCCAAGTGCTCCCCTATTTCCCTCCAATCTTTGCCTCCTCTACTATCTGGAGTACATTGTTTTCTCATGCTTTTTTATGCATGTTTTCAATGCATCATAACTGGCCAAGAAACTGTATAAGAACAAATGTACTTAAAGTGGGACAGTGTGGCCCACTAGGACCTCAGAAGCTATGAGGTTCTAAATACCCTGACATGCATTTCTATTATTCCCAGAAACGTTGTTAAAATAATTACAGGTAATGAAACAATAGAATCACAGGGCAAAACTGCCTCCCTAATCTGTATCCAAACTTGTATCCAGGAAGGCCACTCTGCATTCTTGCAAGCTACCTTCTCACTCAAAAAAATCATGCAGTTGTCATGTCCTTTGATCTGCACCAACAAACTACTTGTGTATCATTATACAATTTCCCCTCATTAAATCATTCCATACTTTAGAATGTAGAAATTTACTAAACAAGCCTGGAGATTATGGAAGTCTGGGGTCCAAACCTCCAAATATGGTAAGGGAAATATATCCTGAACCCACTCCTGTGACACAGTTTCTTTAAAAATCACAGTAATCAAATGATTGGCCTCCCCAAGAACTGTCTGAAACGTTCCTCCCTTACTGAGTTTGTCCCTTATAACAGGAAAAGATAAAGAAAATGCCAGTCCTTGTCACCAGCAAGGCAAGCCGGATTGCTATAGATTGGGACCCCAAGATGCCATACTATCCCATTCCACAAGGGGGGCATTGGATCCCAGGAACTACCGCCCCATCAGTCTGATAAGCCTGATCTGCAAGGCCATGGAACGTATTATCATGGAACTTATAAACAAAGACATTGGCAAACTTAAAACACTGGACCCCACCCAGTTTGGGTTCGTGAAGGGCCAATCTTGTCTCCTGAACCTGACTGGATCCGGATGCGGAATCCTACACCAAGGCACTCTATATGCATCTTCAGGATTGCATGGACCATGCTATCTCAAATAAAACCAAGACTCCTTCCTCAAGCAAGAAGAAACCAGTCTGGTGGACCCCGGCCATAAGCAAACTTTACAATAAAAGGAGGAGACTTATACAAAAAAAGGCCAAATCTCAAGTAGAAAATCATCCCTGATCAGCATTAGTAAGAAATTGAGGGCCCTCATCAAGTCAACTAAAGCTAATTTTGAAAAGAAAGTTGCCAAGGATAACCATAAGGCCTTCTATGGCTACATCAAAAACCTAAATGGCAATGCTCAGGTCTGTTCTGAGCTAGTACAAAATGGAACAAAATACACTGACCCTTCTGACATTGCCAACATCTTGGCTGACAGGTTCAGTGCAAATTCCCCCCCCTCACCACCTACAGGGCCTATTACCATTCCAGGGGATTGTGTAAGTCCAATTATTACTGACACGTTGGTTAACAAGGCTCTATCTAAAGCTAAAAACACTGCCTCCATGGGACCAGATGGTGTCCCAGGCTGTGTCATACGCGAGCTCCAAAAGGAATTAACCCCGCATCTTAATACCCTGTTCAGTCTCAGCCTCTCCACAGGATATGTGCCCAGAGAATGGCACACAGCAACGGTGGTCCCGCTACACAAGGGTGGGGCCACATCTGACCCTGGGAACTACCGACCAATAAGCCTGACCAGTCTGATCTGTAAGGCTATGGAGCGAATCATCATGGAACTCATAAATGGAGAGATTGGGAACCTCCAGTCGCTGGACACCACACAGTTCGGCTTCATCAAGGGCAGATCATGCCTCCTGAACCTGGTGGATTTCTTTGAGACAGTTACTCAGGCTATAGATAAGGGAAAGGAGGTACACACGGCTTACCTTGACCTTGCTAAAGCATTTGACACCATTCCCCATTTGGGTATTATTGATAAGCTCACCAGCCTGGGCATAAACCCTTACATCACAAGATGGATCGCAAACTGGCTTTCAGGCAGATCCCATAAAGTAAGAGTAGCGGGATCTATGTCTGAATCCAGATCAGTAACGAGTGGTGTGCCTCAGGGCTCTGTCCTGGGGCCCCTCCAGTTTGACATATACTTCTCAGAAGTACAGGCAAGCACGGAAGGGCTGTGGCTGACTAAGTTTGTGGACGACTGCAAACTGGGTGCTATAATAGAGTCTCCGGCCAACATGGAGATCCTCCAGAAGGGCCTAAATGAGACTGATGCATGGTGTCAAAGCCATGGTCTCAAGCTAAATGCAAAAAAATGCATAGTAATCCCCTTTGGAAAAAACAGAGTACCTGCAAACTACAACATAGGAGGTAATCCCCTGAAATCTGAAGAAGAAATAAGGGATCTAGGGACCCAAATAGAGAGCCAGCTTTCCTTTGATAACCATGTTGCCAAAGTGGTTAGAAAATCCTTCTGTGTGACCCATCTGATCATGAAAGGGTTTGCATCAAGATCTAAGGATGTAATGGTGCCCCTCTACTCTTCCCTCATCAGACCCATTATTGAGTACAATGCACCAATTGGAATGTACCTGGCTAGACATCTCCAGCAGCTGGAGAGACCACAGAGGTACCTAACCAAGAGGATTACTGGCCTCAAACAGTTGCCCTATGCAGCACGATTGAAAAAGCTAAGACTGTTCTCTGTTGCATACCACTTTCTCAGAGGCAATCTCTGTCTAACGTACAGAGCCATGTCCAACCCAGAATTGTTGAACATGCTCCATCTTAGCAAAACTAAATCTACTCGAGTTACATGCTCTAGGGATATAAACCTCAACACAACAATGAATAGAACATGCTGGAGGGATAGATTCCCTTCACAGAGACTTACCTTACTATGGAACAGGGTCCCGATCTACATAAGACAGAGCCCCTCACTATCTCTCTTCAAGAGGAACCGTTATGAGTGGATGGGTAACAGAAAGTTCACACCGGGGATCACACCAACAGCACTACTAGATAGGGGCAAAGGGTACTAGCTGCTAGTACAAGGGTCTAGGGAACTACTAAAGGGGCGGTGAATACCGCAGAACGTGGCTGGGCTAATATATGCCTTCGGGCAGATAGCTCAGTACCAACCTATGAACCTATGAACCTACTGACTTCTTCAAATCAGTCTCCAGAGCTATGGATGAGGGTAAGGCAGTCCACACAGCCTATCTGGACCTCACCAAGGCCTTTGACACCATCCCCCACTCTGGAATCATAGATAAACTTACTAAGCTGGGCATTAATCCCTATGTCACTCGATGGGTTGCCAACTGGCTTACTGACAGAACCCACACTGTAAAAGTAGCTGACTCCAAATCCAGCTCCAGACAAGTGACAAGTGGAGTACCTCAGGGTTCAGTCCTGGAATGACTCTTGTTTGGCATCTACTTCTCTGAAGTACAGGCCAACACTAAGAGACTCTGGCTAAAAAAGTTCGCAGATGACTGCAAACTAGGAGCCATTAATGAATCCCCAAATGATGTCGATAATCTGCAAAAGGGCCTTACAGAAACAGATGCTTGATGCCAGAGCTATGGGCTCAAGCTCAGTGTCAAGAAATGTATAGTTATCCCCTTTGGGAAAAAAATGTACTCGTGAATTACCACATAGGTGGCAGTACACTAAACACCGAAAGTGTGATAAGAGACTTAGGGACACAGGTGGATAGTGGTCTCACCTTCAATAACCACATCGCCACACCAGTCTGGAAATCCTTCTTTGTGGCACACCTCATCAATAAGGGCTTTTCAAATGATTTATAAAAATCAGATTCCCTGTTCCAAAGGAGTTTGAAATTGATTATATGGTTCTATGTGGCACACCTCATCACTAAGGGCTTTTCATCCAGAAAAAAGGAGGTCATTGTCCCACTGTACTCATCCCTCATTAGACCCATTATATAATACAACGCCCCATCTTGTATGTACCTCTCAAGACATCTGCAACAACTGGAAAGGCCACAGAAATACCTCACTAAAAGAATCACAGGCCTAAAGCAGATGCCCTATGCTGACCGCCTTAAAAAACTCCAGCTATACTCTGTCGCATATCATCTACTCTGAGGCAGTCTCTGCTTAACATACAAGGCCATGTCAAACCCAGAGCTGTTGGACATGCTACACTTAAAGAAATCCCAATCTCTCAGAGCCACACACTTCAGTGATCTAAACCTTGTCATCACAATAAACAAAACATGCTGGAGGGATAGGTTCCTGACCCAGAGATTTCCCATACTCTGGAATAGACTGCCCATACATGTCAAGCAGAGCACCTCTTTGGCCCTATTCAAAAGGAACCTTGATGATTGGATGGGAAAAAGGAAATTCACCCCAGGGATCACGTCAGTCGCCCTGCTAGACAGGGGTCCAGGGAAATAAATAGTGTGGGAAGAAATAGCCAGGGAATTGTTATGGCTAGGCTTGTATAGGCCCTAGGGCCGATAGCCTAGTACCAACCTATGAACCTATTTGGTGGGAGAGGGGCCAAAAATGGCTCTTTTGGTATTGAAAGTTGCAGACCCCTGATCTAGACAGTCCTCCTTGCTGCTTTCTTACCCTTGGTTACATGACATAAATACCACACACATTTCTGTTTCTACTACTTCCCACTAGCTATACTCTGTTTTATTATATTTTTTCAGATAAATTATTTGGCATTTACTAACATGGAATATATGCTGCAGTGTTCTCTCCAGTCATATAACCTCACTACACCACTTTAAGCTGCTCTGTGACTTCTGTGTACCACTTTTCTTCTACATCAGGGTGCCGCCTACAACAAAACTAGTTTATTTTCCTTCTAGACTGTTTGCTGTATCAAACAAAAAGACATTAAGAAAGACTGGATCCATACCAACTATTGTACTAAACAACTAATAAAGATGTATTGTTCAGAATGAGCCTCATTTAATTTGTTCTCTTGTTTTCTACTGTCCAGCTAATAATATGCCCATTCAGCCACCAAAGAACCCAGTCCAAGGCTGTCAAATCATCCTGCTAGCCTTTTGTACAGACCTTGTCAAATGTATTGTTAATGTCTCAGCGTAGTTAGCATCCGCAGCTTTTCCATAATCTACTAGGCTCACCTCAGAGTTAAAAGCTCACATAATCACTTTGTTATAACCCCTCCACTGTCTACCTGTGTTATTCTGAGCCTGACTCTAACATCTATCTATTTCCCAGTTATTTCCATCAGAAGGGATTTTACACTTTTTTTCTACCATTAAGAAAACCGTGCTCCAGACAAACTGCTTCACTGAGAATACTGTAAGATAAACTGTTGAAGCATAACCTTACAGAGGTTTAGGTGTGATCCAATTTTTAGATATGACTGCAGCAGATGTGCCTCTTTTTACTATAAGTCTGTTCTCAGTCACTTTCTAATACATCCTCCATGTGACTACAATGTATAAAACTCTCCAGGCCTTGTCTCCAAAGAAACCATTACTGTCTTTTCTGCTTCCCTAAGGGTCAACCATTTCATTATGCTGATTTAATAATTTCCCTTATGTAAATGACAATACTCACTTCTTTGTCTATCTTCCATGTTTCCTATGACAATTATGACGTGCAAACATCACTCTTCCATCATACCAGTTCTGGAAGATCTTAACTCATACCAGGTGTTAGAACTTATCAGTCTGATTTGATGGTTATTCTTGTCTGTTCCGGCCTTCTTCTTGCCCTTAATACACATACTTTTCAACTAAGTATCCCTGCCTTAATCAGATTCTTTAGAATGGTGATTTAAGTTATGTTATCTGCTTTGTAAAGGGAAGGCTGCAACTCCTTGCTTATCAATTCTTTCCTCTCTGGTTAGATTGAATGGCAATGCGATAGGTATTTACACATGCCAACTAGACATCTACCACAATGCCAGAAGAACTATAGACTATTTTGCCAGTACAGGCCTTTATACATCCTGGTGGTCATTTGGTCATTGATGACATAACCCTGGGCCCTCCACCTGTTTTTGGCTTGTCAGAGACTAAACAAGATGCTTAATAATCAAGCCTCATACATACCACAGAAAGTCTGTGTCCTTTAATTTATTGTACACACTGTACCTGTCTTCCTGTGGCTTTTGTCTCATTCTTAGCTAGGACTCTTAAACTAGCATTTCACTGCTAATTTAGCCCTTTTCACGTTCTATGGGAACTGCACCACCAAAAGCATTTTACATTTTTTTGTTTTCAAGTGCTTCATGTTCATGGAAGAGGATTGTATATCATTTCTTGGTCTTCACTTCAGGTGGGTCACTGAATAAATTCTGCTGTGCTGGAAAATCACAGGATCTACGGAACAGAAGTGGATACCAGGAGCTTTTTACTTAGTCTGTTTATTCTTCTTTCTTAGCAAATGTTAAGGCAATAATGACTACATTTTCACTAGGTCTCCACCTGATTCTTTGTCTTTCTGTTTTACATAGTGCGTGTGTGTGTGTGTGTGTGTGTGTGTGTGTGTGTGTGTGTGTGTGTGTGTGTGTGTGTGTGTGTGTGCTCATGCTCCCACGCATGTGTGTGCATGTGTGTCTGTGTGAGTGTGAGAATCCTCTAAACCCCAGAACATTTACATGATATGCCCACTGTGTGCTTAAAGGAACTAATGTGTGAAATGGGAGTATAAGATAACTGTCATCCTTGTGTTTTGAGTAGAGGGGCAGGATGGGAAAAGTAAAAGTAGAACTGGTGGGAGAAAGCATACTCCTAACAGAAGCAATTTTATTATCTAGAGAACACTTACCTTCCTTATCAGTGTGATGAATTATTGTGTGTCATGAGCTATTGTACCTATTAAAATACTCAGCAAGAGAAAAATAAGGTAGTTAAGGCATTTAATATGCTTCCCAGATCCACGTGTGCAATACTGCATTTCAAACAATAAAGGTATTGCATTTTCCCTACCACGATGTATTGTAAAGAAGTACCCTGAACATTTCTTAATCTTGCAATGGTACACTAACGTGTATACTTCCCTCCAATGTTAAAATACTGCTTTTTCCCCCCTACAGACTAGGCCATCTATTTACAGTACATCTATATGCAGCACTGGGTAACTCTGTCATAATGACTCCAGACAAAAGTAGTCTTAAAACAATGCAAGTAGCTAAAACCACAACATGTAGTTTAACCTAGACAGTTTGCTGTGTGTGCTTCCATCACCATGAAGATGAAAAAGTTTAACGTGTATAATAACTTCATTCTGCAATTGTCAGAGCCTTCCCAGAAGCCACCTGGGAAATATTGCTTATTTTTAGTTCTGTCTTCCATCTGGTGGATTTCAGGCTAATCAACTAATTCTAATTCACATCAGAAAAAACATCAGCTTCTCATTTCTGGCACTGCTATTAATGCCAGCTCTTTTTCAGTATGAGAAATGGCAGCTGTGCAATTTACTGAAAAATGAGAGAATGCAACTGGCAAATTCTCAATACCTGACAGCAAATAAACTGCAAACCATATTACAGAAATTGTCCAGAACAATGGCACTCTGAACCAATAACATAATGTTTTCTATTTATTATTGAAAAAGTGTTTTAGAACAATATGTAATCATCATTTAGTCATTCTGAACAGAGTTAAAGCTGTTTATTCATAAATGAAGCAGGTGCTCTTGAATTTTAGCTGGAATTTAGCATCTAAGTCAGTACTAAGCCAATTAATGCAAATACATTTTACAACCAGAAAGTGCCACGCTCAATTACTTTTCATATTTCCCAAATTGACAGCTAAGAAAGTTAACAAATTATTGTGAGTAGGGGGTCTTTAGATCGGAGATGCATAACTTGTTTTTCCAAAGGAGTAAATGCCTCAGGTATTTTGAAAGATGTAGAACAGAGAAAAAAATAATTTTAAACTGTAGGACATGAATAAAAAAGAAATATTTTGAAGGCAAGAGTTCTGAGCTTCAAACCAGTTCAGGCCTTAGTACCCTACCAAAAGTACAAGGCTTCATACTACCACTCACAAAAACTACAAAAAATAAATAAATAAATAAATGGCAGTGGTGTAAAAAACAGGGAACTGTGGGATCTTGCTGTTATACCAACATGGGCGACAGGCATTCCACACCGGAAGTCAATCCGTCACTGGTTAGATCAGACCATAAACTAATCACTCTGGATGTCCACACCCCACAACCACCCCCAACTAAGGAAACCACAGTAAAAAACTTTTCTAAAGCAAACTTCACCTTACTTAAGACAGAGGCGGTAAGTTTCACAGCCCTTACGCTAAAGGATAACGCTGCCCAAGATGCAGAAACCTTTACAAATGCACTCTATGAGCATCTACAAGGATGCATGGATCATGTCATCCCTAGCAAAACCAAGACTCACTCCTCTAAGAGAAGGAAACCATTCTAGTGGACCCCTGCCATAAACAGGCTATACAACAGAAGGAGGAAACTAGTTCAGAAAAAAGCAAATCCCAAGAAGGAAAGACATCCCTGATCAGTAACAGTAAGAAACTAAGGTCCCTCATAAAATCATCCAAGGCTAACTTCGAAAGAAAAATAGCCAAGGATTCAAAAGATAACCACAAAGCCTTTTTTAGCTATGTTAAGAATCTAAGTGGCAACTCGCAGGTATGCACTGAACTAGTGCAAAATAGCACAAATATACTGAAATGACACCATTCCCCACTTGGGTATTACAGAAAAACTCACCAGTCTGAACATAAACCCCTACGTCACGAGATGGGTTGCCAACTGGCTTACAGACAGAACACACACGGTAAGAATAGCAGGCTCCAGGTCCGACTCTAAACCAGTCACAAGTGGTGTCCCGCAATGCTCGGTCCTGGGACCCCTACTGTTCGACATATACTTCTCAGAAGTACAGGCAAACACAGGAGGACTATGGCTAACCAAGTTCGCCGATGACTGCAAACTGGGAGCCACAATTCACTCTGTGGCTGACATGGACATCCTCCAAAAGGGCCTTACTGAGATGGACACCTGGTGTCAAAGTCAAAGCCTCAAGCTAAATGCCAAAAAATGCATAGTCATCTCGTTTGGAAAAAATAAAACACCCACAAATTACCACATAGGTGGCAGCCCCCTTAATACAGAAGAGGTAATAAGAGATCTGGGGACTCAGGTAGATAGTAAGCTCTCCTTTGACAATCATAGTGCCAAAGTAGTTAGGAAACCCTTTTATGTGGCCCATCTAATTACTAAAGGGTTTGCATCTAGAAATAAAGAGGTTATAGTACCCTTCTACTCATCACTCATCAGACCCATCATAGAGTTCAATGCCCCATTTGGGATGTACCTCACAAGACACTTCCAACAGTTGGAAAGACCACAAAAGTACCTCACCAAGAGGATTACTGGCCTCAAACATATGACCTATGCAGCCCGACTGAAAAAACTCCGGCTCTACTCAGTGGCATATCACTTACTCAGAGGTGATCTCTGCCTGACTTACAAAGCCATGTCCAACTCAGAACTGATGGACATGCTCCACCTAAAGAAATCCAAGTCACTGCGAGCCATGCACTCTAGTGAGCTAAACCTCACCACAACAATAAATAGAACATGCTGGAGGGATAGATTCCTGTCACATAGACCCCCCCATGCTTTGGAACAAAATTCCAAACTACGTTAGGCAGACCCCCTCACTAACACTCTTCAAGAGAAACCTTGATGAGTGGATGGGTAACAGAAAATATACCCCTGGGATCACTTCACTGGCTCTGCTTGACAGAGGATCAGTTAATTAATCAATGGGGCAGCAAAAGCCGACACACTCTGGCTAGGCTTATAAATGCCCTCGGGCAGATAGCCTACCTATGAACCTATACTAAAATTACTCAGAGTAAGAAAAGCCCCCCTCATATGTTTGTATATGTTAACTCAGACATTACTGAACCTTGCAGAAGGGTGATCTTGGTATATACATCCCTTGTTGCAATGACATGGAATACACTTTCCTTCCTCAAACTTTCAGTGGAAACTCTTCAGGACTCACAAGTATAATCCTGAAACAATCAGCTTAATGTCCTGAAACTATACTGAAAAGAAGGCAGAAAGAAACCAAGTGACACATTTCTTGAAGTTACTAAAAACAATTAACATAGTAAACTTCAAGAAAGAGTTCTGTAATGATATTAACTTAGGAAATAGCACACTGTCTGAGATAATGATAATATCAACATATGTAATGTTTTTGGGGATAGCAAAGAACAAAGGGTTTCTCAAGTTAGTTAGCGGACATTGGTACAGCTTACCCCTCCCTCATTACCTTACTCATGTGGGCTAATGCTAAACCTGCTGTGCCCCTAACTACAACCATACACATTGCCTTACCAAAAAACTTTTTTCTTAACAGTACAAAACATATACGCACATTAAATTTACGCCCTTACTTAACCTTTACTCTAACCCTAATCTAGAAACACTCACTCCCATCCCTTAACACACACAGACATACACACACAACACTAACTCTGTCCCTTTCCCTATCACTTACCCTAACTTTAATGTAGAAATGCTCTCTCTTGTATGAATGCATGCATGTACACACGCACGCACGCACATATACACACACACACACACACACACACACACACACACTAACAGACATGCATATACACACACACATACATGTGCATATGCATACTTACACATACATACACACACACACACATATGCACATGTGCATACACACACACACACACACACAATACCACAACATTCAACATGTCCAAATGCTTCAGCATTACAATCAGCCCCACTTACTGTAATTGCAAGCACATCCACAGTATAGGAATAGTTGAGGATCTAACATTTTAAATCTCCTGCAGTCAGCAAGTACAGATTTTGATATAACTAGACAGCAGTAAACACTGTTAATAAAATGCACATTCAAAAAAGTTTACTGCAGTTATATAAGTAGATGAGCATGAGTGCACACGTGCTTGCGTGCACATCATAATGTCAAGAAAATTATTGTGACAAAGTGTTAGGTTCTTGACCCTTCTTTGACAACTGTTTTCTCCCATTCTCCATATTTGTGCAACCTCATAATTGATTATATGTAGACAATGAGGGTAGGGGTAAAGCCCCCACCCTATAAAAAATTTAGGTCAGAGTTTTGGGAAAAGAGTCAAAACAGCAGCAAAAATAGGGTGGAGTTTCATGATCATCGGTTAGCATTTACAAACTGACATAATAATATGCTGTCATGTTTGTGGAAAGGAATACCTTTCAATTGTACAGATTTTGGAGGAATACCCTTACCTTTCTGAGAATCTTTTGCATTTATCCCTCATAAACTTTGAGACTATTTTGACAAGTTATATGTTAATAGTGCCAGCATGTAAAAAATGCTTCTAATCTGGGGCCTTTTCCGTAGTTAATTTTTGTTTGCCTGCAACTCTTTAGGTAAAAAGTGAGGGAAAGGTGAAAGTCCAGAAGATGTGCTTTAAGCCATATTACAATCTCTGCCTAGCTACCTGCAGAGCCAGAGCCAGAGCCAGATCCATCACAGGGTAAACTCGGCAGCTACCTAGGGGGACCAGTCCAGCCATAAAAGGTTATGGAAAAAAAAAAGAGAAGACAATCTAATCCCTGTCCTGCTCCTTGACTATAATATCATCTCTGATCTTTCAGTCCACCAGTCCCTTTCACTGGCCGTGTTTGAGATCACACAGTCTCTCTCACTGGCTCATAAGCTGAGGTAATGTGAGTGACTTCTTGTAGCTCAGATTGGAGAAGCATGGCTCTCTCTTTTTCAGTAAGGCTTTCTATTTTTCATGATGTTGCAGTGACTGGACATGGATAGCATTTTACAGCAGAGATTTCTGTTTACAAGTACTATAATGCAGAGCTTGCCGCAACAACTGGTTTGGTAGGGTCAGTGGGGATGTTTCCGCCACTATCGTTTTAATGTTGCCATGACTGGTAGGTTCAAAATGGGAAAGCGACTTTTAGTCTGGAGATGAGATGAGCAATCACTCAAGTAGTATGTGTTAATTACACACATTAATGGGTGTTGTCCTTTTGTAGCTATTTTTACCAAAATGTTTGCGTTCACAGACTTGACTAGTTCCCTGATTCACTTGTTTAGACAAATCAGGGACTTTTTGCTCTGTTGTGTACATTCTTTCTTCTTGACAGAATTTTCTTTATTTTGTTGTACAACCTATTAATACCAGGAGTCCACCATGGTGGCTTGTTTTTGCAGTTTGACCTAGGTTTATTTTGGTCTAGTACTGCTGTTTCTATACAGTTGTTTATATGGTCATACAGGGCTTTTGTGTATACCTCTGCATAGCTTTCTGTTTTCTGGATTTGAGGGAGCTTACAAACTAGCTACGCTATTCCTTAATAGGGGGTAATTTATGTCAGAGATGTTCTTAAAGCTTTAGGGTTTAGTGAGGAGATTAGTTTTACCTTTTTTTCAAGGGAAACCACTTTGTGATCTAATTTTACCAGTGAGGACTTCACACTAGATGGGCTGCAGCACTCTCCCATTTTTGTGAGTACCAGATCTAGGGTATTTGTTCCTATACTGGGAATGGAGACTAGCTGATCCAAGGGATTTGAATTTACATAGTCAAGAAATCTTTGGTACTGCATGTTAGTGGTCATATATGCCATCCTAATTAATGGAGGGATAGTTAAAATCACCCATGAGTATAGTACTGGGCTGGATGGTGAATGATTCTAGTAACTTTAGGCATGATGTATGGGTTTCCTAGTTCATGGTGGGGGACCTGTAGATAGCAAGAACATGTTTTTGGATTTTTCCCATGACTAGTTGACAATGAAGTAGTTCAAGCATGTCATATTATTTAACTAGCCTTGAGGTGTGGTTATCCTTTATGTAGACAGATACATCAATGCCTTTTGCTCTTTCATGTTCAGTGGGTAGAATGTATGAAAGGCATTATAGCCATGTACTGCCAGACTGCTTTCTGTGGCTTTGAACCATGTTTCAGTAACTGCACAGATATCAACATCCTCCAGGGTGATGAGAGCTTCTACACAGTGCAGTTTCTTGTTGAGGCCCCTAGCTTTGAGCACCAACACCTTTAGCTTGTCCTAAGTAGCTTCTGTTATGTTGGAAGGTTTGTCTGTTTGGCAGTGCCTAAAAAAGGCGCTATAGGGGTGGATAATGTTTTGGCCAATATCCAAAAGCCTAGAGGTGACAGGTGAAGACCATCTGTGGCAAAGTAGCATGGTCCATCAACGATGTCCTCCCAGGCTGACAAGTATTTGACCCCTTTGAATGACACCAGTAGCTAAGCAAAATGTTAAAGTAAATCATTTTCTATTGGTGTTGTGGCATCATCCTTGAAGATGGCAGAATGATGCTCAGTGCTAGGCTCATACCTTCCTATGACACACATTCTGAGAGCTCAATCATGTCTCTCTTCATATAGTCCAAGGAGGTACATCTCAGGGCATTCACTCTCACATGGACTATGACTGAGTCATACTGCTACTTAGAGGTAAGTGACATGAGTACTTGCCTGATCTGACAGATCCTGGCCCCTGACAGGCAATTAACTGTAACCTTCTCTATATCCAGCCTGGTAAGAGGGGCATCAGTGAGTCTCACAATGGAGTCTGATATGGCCAGAATATTGTGTTTCACTTTATGGGCTTGGTAGTTGACACACAATGAGATGTGACTTTATGTGTTGTGATGGGAAATGTCTTGCTTGGGTGCATGTAGAATTTCTGAGGATTGTGATTGTGAGGCCTTTGAGGTTTGGGCATGATACATGTGAGCACCTCAACATATGTGGGTTTATGTGTGTGGTCCTTCATGGGTGCAGTGAGTAATACGTGTGAGTCGCTGACAACTTTTTTGTTGCTTGTGATGCCTGTATGTGAGAGTCTAGTCTTCAGTGTCAATGTGTAACTACAGCACTCACATACTGTATTTGTTTGTTTGAGAATTAAGTGGTTGCCTCTGTACATACGGCAACTTTTACATTGCCTAAGGATACCCATGACTACTAAGATGGATGCAGAGATAGCAGAAAAGTGCCCATCCATGGTTGCAGGTCCTAATGCGTACTTGCAAGGGATAGGAGTACATGTTTGAAACCAGACAAGGAAAGAGTGCTTATTTGGTGCAATCTGCAGCTAAACAATCAGTCATGCTGTCTAGCACCCAAACCAGATGCTTTCTGAGCAGCAATAGTCCAGGATGCTTTAATAAGGTGAGGTAGACCTAAATAGTCCTAACTAAATGCAAAAAGCTGTTCACAGCACAAGCTAGTTATCCCATGAGTAATACAGGACTGAAGTAAAGTTCTCATGTGGTTTTTATAGGGAAATCTCAACTTTTGGTAATTGAATATATACTAGGCACCATTAACTGCTGCTGCCAAAAAGAGCAGCTTCACACAAATGTCAGGATTATATACAGTCAGGAAAAAAACATATCTTACACTAACTGCATCCTAAGGCTAATCAGGTAAGCAAGCAATGAACATTCCATCAGCAATTCCCAGCTCAGAGAGGTAAAATCAGCCATTTGTAGCCACAAGAGTGCAGATTTTGACCCTCAATATAAAATTACTGGTTTGGAACACAAGTGTCAAGGAACCACAAACAGATGCGTAAGAAACACTAGATACAATGTAGTTCAGTGCAGCACAGCAGCTCCTACGACAGTTTGAAAATGCAACTTTGAGCTTTAAAGAAATGCTAAAACAAAACAATAAGCAGCACAGTAAACTTTCACAGTCTAATGAAAATAAGTAATGTTTCCAGACGTAAGGGGCAGTGATACAGCGGGCATTCCATGAAAATGTGCTGAATTTATACCAGCACTGGAATAACAGAAAACTGGCTAATAACCCACTTGCACATAAAACAACCACAGTTACAGCCCTTTTGTGTGCTTCCCAACTCAGATAGACCTAGTAAAGTCTACTATCACTAGATGAATAATCCTAGTCCTTCTAATGTAAAAACACAGTAAAAGGATTGCCTGGAGTGACAACCTGATCATCATTCAGAAAATATATACCAGGAAGAGATGTCTGACTTAGAAAATACATCATCTAGTTAAGTGACTTGCTCAGAGTCAATAGAATGAGAAAATGAGGACTGAGGGAATCAAACCCTGCACCCCAGGCATATTTCTCACAGCCTTAACCTCTGCACCCAAATGACACACTCAGCAAAGTGGTTTGGATTACAGTCAATAAAGAACATCAGGAATGCTTGAGCTTCAGACTTTGGATCCTTCAGAAAATGTTTACTAATGCAAAGTTTCTTATTCTATCAATCTTCTAAGTGTATAAGAGAAATATGTAAAATCAATTCCTGACTTTTTTGGGGGGAGGCGTCACTATTTTTGATTTAGCTAAAAGTTGAGAGTGCAGAGGGAGTCACATGGGTTTTCTTGTATGGCTCTGATACCAGCAAGCTGAGATATATTTCTGACCTATTATTCATGTATAATTCATTCACTGGATCTCAAGCAAACATCGGAGGTACTGTAATTGATGGTTTGTGTGTGTTTATGTGGATAAATGCTCGGTTCCTGCATCCCACAGTAGTTATGGTGTAACAGGTGCATCATCATATCAGCCATGTTCTTCAGGTATGATCCTTGGTTTCTTTGTTTTATTGACTTATTGACTGTGTCTTTATTTGTCTATGTGTTTATTATTTGGCTATGAATAAAATGGTCTGCATGATGGCTACAACTTTAATGCTAATATTTTAACTATGAAAACATTTTTAACTTAGCTTGTGTTTTTCAGGCACACAGATGTGAAATGCACTGCACTGGGCTATAGTAGCCTGGCAGGTACTTAGCTCAGATGAGTAAGGCTGTCACCTGTGAATATGGTCTTTCTGCAGTGCATGGTTTGATTCTTGCAGCCTTCATTTGTCTGTTGTGTGAGTCTGACTAACAGGGACACAAATTCAGTGGGCTGCCCCTAGCTGTTGGCAAATGCATTAAACTTTTGTCTTTTGAATTCCTGCTCCCCTCACATGTCTACTTAGTGCTTAACTATATGCTGTTTGACCATGAATCTCAAGCATGTCTATTATAGTCTAATGGGGTGCCGGATACATTTTCAACAAATGTTGGTTACAGGAGAAGAGATGTTTACAGCTGCTCATACTAAGTCTGTTTTTAGTAGGAGATGTTTTTAGCAAATGGCTGTCAGTGTTTTTGCTGTAAAATATGAAATAAATGCTTTAAATTGAATACAAATCTGAAAAATATAATAAGCTCACCAAGAGCTTTAAACAACTTTTGTCTTGTGATTGGGAAGAGACAACAAAGTCAAGGGATATTAGTATGGTGTGGGGGGGGGGGGGTTCCAATACCCTGTCTAGAGACCCATTTGACCATGATCCAGTTCTGGTTACCTCAGTCTTTTATCTAATGTTAGGAGGTCCCTTATCTTTTACTTGACCACTCAAAGAAATTCAGTGTTACTAGTCTAAACCTCAGCAAATCAATTTAAAGTACAGCAATGTTCACTCTTTTTTAATTTCTCCAAGTCTTTTGAGTTTCTAATACCATGATGGGAAAAGACCCCATTCCTAAGTCAAAGTACAATTAAAGTTCATGAAATTAATATTGTTTCAATCTTTGATATCAGCCAATAGTGCTCTTCGTAGCACCCGCAATGTGCCCAGTAATGACTCCTTCTGCAATTCGTACGTAGTTACATGTATTGGTAACATATCTAAATATGATTGTAAATTCTTTTTTATAAGACCCGTTGCTCCTACTACTATTGAAACTGTCTGGGTATCTTTCTTCCACATTGCTCTGGTTTCTGACTGCAGATCTTGATATTTTATGACTTTGTGTCTCTCTGTACCCAAGACACTGTAGTCACTGAGTGTGGCCATTTCAATGATCAATGCTACTCTTGTCTTCTTTTCTTAGACCATTATATCCAGTTTTCTAGCATCTATCTTTTGAACTGTTGGTAGTGGATGATCCCATATTATGTAGATTTCTTCATTTTCTATGACGCTTTGTGGCTCATACTTCCATTGTTTTTCAGCCAGCTCAATACTATAACATTTGCACAATCCCCAGTACAACAGTCTTGCCACATTATTATGCCTTTCAGTATACAGTCCTTCTGCCATTAGTATGTCGCAACCAACAACGAGGTGTGCAACTGTTTCCAATTTGGTTTTACACAACCTACATTAGTCTGTTTCTCCCACATGTTCAATGGACTTTATAAACAAATGTGTATGCCACCCAGTATCTTGGGCCACCAATAGTAACCTTTCATCTTTTGGCTTGATTTTGCCTCTCCTTAACCATTCCTGTGTTCATTTCTGATCAACATGAGATTCTTCCAGAAGTTTTCTATATTTGCAACTATACATTTTTTACCTTCTCATCTGATCCTTCACCTTATATTCTTTCTTTTGTTTTTTTGGCACATTCAGTTGCTGCCTGATTTTTGTCTACTTCTGATGTGATTTCCATTCCTGCTTGATGCCGATAAGCTTCTGCTAGATTAAGCAGAGAAGTCATCTTAGATTTATTCTCCTCATGTTTCAAAATTTTTACTACATTTGGGTCTTGTGAGGTCAGCAGATATGTGTGGAGTCCCACAATTGCAGATCTACAGGTTCAAAGGTTGGTACTAGGCTATCGGCCCTAGGGCCTATACAAGCCTAGCCATAACAATTCCCTTGCTATTTCTTCCCACACTATTTACTTCCCTGCACCCCTGTCCCCGGGGTGAATTTCCTATCTCTCATCCAATCATCAAGGTTCCTTTTGAAGAGGGCCAAAGAGACACTCTGCTTGACATGTATGGGCAGTCTATTCCAGAGTCTGGGCAGTCTCTGGGTCAGGAACCTATCCCTCCAGCATGTTTTCTTCATTGTGATGACAAGGTTTAGATCCCTGGAATGTGCAACTCTGAGGGATTGGGATTTCTATAAGTGTAGCATGACCAACAGCTCTGGGTTTGACATGGTCTTGTATGTTAAGCAGAGATCGCCTCTGAGTAGACGATATGTGACAGAGTATAGGTGGAGTTTTTTTAGACGGTCAGCATAGGGCATCTGCTTTAGGCCTGTGATTCTTTTAGTGAGGTATTTCTGCGGCCTTTCCAGGTGTTGCAGATGTCTTGAGAGGTACATACCAAACAGGGCATTGTATTCTATAATGAGGGATGAGTACAGTGGGACAATGACCTCCTTTTTTTCTGGATGAAAAGCCCTTAGTGATAAGGTGTGCCACATAGAACCATATAATCAATTTCAAACTCCTTCGGAACAGGGAATCTGATTTTTATAAATCATTTGGTGAGCATGAAGCATCCTTCTTGTTTTCCTATCTAATCTATCCAGCATGTTTTGAGGCCAGTCAATCACCCCAAAACTGAAAGTAAGGACAGGAAGAACAAACTGGTTTATAGTTTGGATTTTGTTCCTAGATGTCAGTGCTGTTTTCAGGATTAATTTAAGGCTTCTGAAGTATTCCTTACTAAGTTTTATACACATTTGTTCATGTTTTATTGTTGATCCTTCATCAGTTCTGAAATATTTATACACTCCTCCTTGCTCAAGTTCTTTTATATCACATTCTTGTCCCAAACTGATGTTTCCTTGGTGCTGCAGTTTTCCTGCTTTAAAGGTTGCTTTTGCACTTTTATCAGGACCAAATGACATTTCATACCATCTGAAAAAGTTTTGACAACTTGCAGTTGTGCTTTCAGTTCCTCATCTGATGAGCTATACAGTTTTACATCATTGGCAAATAGAAGGTGAGAAGTCTCTGCACTTTGTTCTTTCCTAGGACACAGATTATAGCCATGGCCTAAGTGTTGAGTAAACAGTTTAATGGATTAAGGGCAAGGCAGAATAGTAACGGTGACAGAGAGTCACCCTGGAATATCCCCATTTGACTTTTTATCCCTGGGATAATAATCTGTCCTTTATCATGGCTTAATTGCAAAGTGGTCTGCCATTGCTTCATGGTCACTCTAATGTAGTCAATCAGTGTTGGGTGTATCTTATACATTTTTAAGCACTCTTTTTATCCATGAATGGGGATACTATCAAATGCTTTTTTGTAGTCAATCCATGCCATACTTAGATTCTTCCCCTTTTTTGAGTTTTCCACTAGGACTTTATTTAACAAGAAATGATCCTTTGTTCCATATGACTTTCTTTTACTGCCCTTTTGTTCTACTGCCATGACTGAGTTTTCTTCTAAATGATTATAAACTCTGTCGGCATCAATTCCTGTGTATAGTTTATACATCGTTGGAAGGCAAGTTATTGGTCTATAGTTTTTAACAGAAGAACTAGCCCCAGCATATATCACAAGTCCAAGCCAGAGAAGCAAAATACCAATATGGAAGTAAAAACCAGCAGGACAACCACGACAGTAGACTCCGCTTTTAATAAAGACAGATATAAGAGGACAAGCGCTTTTGTGTACTGCTACACTTCTTCAGATCCTATAAACATCTAAAAATGTGTGAACATTATATAGTATAAAATATAAAACAGCCAATCAAAAAGCAAATCACATTATTACATTCGTTGGGTACTGATCACCTCAACACATTGCATGCGGTTAACGTTTCTTAAGCCTACGCCCATTTAAGACAGGCTTGATACTAACACTGCTGTTAATCCCTGGATGTTTATGTGCCTGAAGTCTTAGTATCCACCTTAATTCAACCTCCTCTAGGTGGTTATTATATCTCCTCCCCTGTTAGCTTTATAGACACACTGTAAAACTTTAAAACAGAAGTGATGTTCTGAATGTTGCAATATATGTTTAGCAACTGCATTTTTGGTGTTTTTATTCTTTATTTCATATAAATATCTGCTGTCTCTTAATCTATATTTTTAGGGTAGCTTGCAGGTTCACCCTTAAGTAGTAGCATTGTTTTTCCTGTTGTTAGCCAGGCTGGTGTCTGTTCTGGGTACGCATATAAATAGTTCTTCCCCATGGCTAAATCTTCATGCAGAGATGTCAAAGAGGCGCTAACTCCTTTGAAATAAGATGTTTACCTCAGACCAAGAGCTAATTGCCATCCCCTTTGTCAGTTACCTCCCTCTTTGTGACTTGACAGTCAGTTCCTGCCCATGTATCCCAATTCTTTAAATCAGTTGGTTCCCTGTCCTGTTTTTAATTTATTCCCCCTTAAAAACAAAAAGAATGATACCCTGTTCCTTTTCATTTTTCTGTCCCTCCTCATTATTTTTTCTTCTTGTTCACATATGTTTAGTGTCCTTTTTAGCAATACTGCTGAGGGGGTGTACTCTGCTCATTGTGACACTTTAGATATATATATACATATATATATATATATATATATATATATATATATATATATATTTTTTTTTTTCTAAATTGTACCACCAAATTTGGAAGTGTAGTTTGATCATCTAAAGGCCTATACAATTCCCTGCACTAGCATTCGCCAAGTTAAGTTTGAGAAGAATAAATAAATTCAATAAATAAATACGTACAGACAACAAAAAAAAAACTTCTGCTTTGAAACGGTACCATACCATTTTGCTACAAATGTAACAAGTAGTTGGATGCAGTTAAAATAACACAAACTAGGTTCTTTACAGCTTTACACTTCAACCATTACCGCAAATGCAGTATCGGCATTCATGCCGCTTTACCATTGCTTCACCACTTGTGCTGAATCCGATCTTATTTCTTATCAGAATGCAGTTACAACCTGGATATCCACCACCTTAGTTACACATGAAGAAGCCCTCATTATGAAGATGTAATATTGCACTGCTGTTGTCCTGGTCTTCACAGATATTGCAGTGTTCATATAAACTCGTTATGCATGAATAAATGTGAATCTGCATGCAGGCATTCAATCTGGTGTGAGTACAATTGTCCCAGGCTCTTCTCTCACAGTAAAAGTCACAAGTCTGAATTATCAGCTTCCTCCCAGCAACAGCTTAACTTTGACTCTCTTTGCTTTCCCAAATATCAAGCCTTCAGTGCCCTATATCAATTTTCTAACTTTGGCTGGGAAGCTGAAAAAAATAAATTTTGCAGATATTATTACTTATGTCTTTGACGTTCTTTTCATTTTGTTTCTTTTTACCAAAATGCCGATACTCTAGGTGATGCAGACAGCACTGCTATAACAAAAATGCCATTGCTGCAGGGTAAGCTGAAGAACTGTACTGCTCCTACAGTATGCGCTGCCTCAACAAATGTTCATTGAATTTAAGAGTTTCTTGATACATTCCCCACACATATCTAAGCCATTTTCTGAAAGTAATATTTTTGTTAAATAAGTAACATGAAAAACTGATAAATTACATTGCAGCTATATGGCAAGTTGTCTGTGCAAGCAATGAGCTGTGAAACATGCCGAAATAACTGTGCATTTCCATAGCACAGTACTGTTCACAGCGGCCAATTAATAAACAGGCTGTGTAATCAAAACGATTTTTTTTCTGAGTATCATATTTGTTTTAGACTGGATACACTTGCAGAGTGACTTTAATGCTTCCACTCAGGCTGCTGATGGGTTGCCCTGCTATAGCCATATGTTGCTCCTCGGAAAGCCACCAAGGACCAGGAAGCAGGCATATCCTGTGCAGGTCTTCAACTGACCTTTTCAGGTAAAGGAGAACCACTCTTATGTGCATCAGGGAAGGGACTGGGTGATGCTCCTTCAATAAGCTTAAATAAGTGGCTTTCTTTCACAAGGAAGGGATTATTCTAATTTACTGTCTTTTACTGTGTGGTCCATAGAGAAAAAACATTTATCTTCTCATAAAAGCAGATAAGGAGGATTGGTTGGGCTTTGCTAAAGGTTTATTATAAGCCTTTCACTATTTATACCTTCTGAAGCTTCGCTTCTTTTAAAAACAAAAATATCTTCCTCTCTGTCAGATTCAGATTCCCCGTTTGAGGGCCAGAATTTAGACTTGGATTGCATTTCTCAAGTTCCCACTCCGCAGATTGGGGAATCTGACACAGGAAAGTTATTCTTCAGATTCCACTCCAGAAAACTTGTCTTTTCTCATACTATTGCCAGAATGAAGGATTTAATTCAGTGAGAAAAAAAAATCAGAATCCCAGCAAGTATATTATGATTTGCTCCAGGAGGATGTTCCCCATCCTGCAGCTAGCTGTTCCTCATAAATTTCCAGGTTTAGAGGCTGCCTGTTTGTAGCAACTTGCCAGGCAGTTAGCCACCTGCTCCTTAAAAGTCTAGGAAATTATATGAAGTGCCATAGTCCCACAAATTAATTTTTTCAAATCCCAGGTTACATCCTGCAGGTGTTGCTCTGCCAAAATCAGCTTCTAGTACACTCCTTACAGCAGCTAAACCACTTCCTTCTGTGGAAAAGTCTTTCATAGGTTGGGGAACAAAGTTTATACTTTTCTGCCTTATCTTTCAGAATACTGAATTGTCAGGCTTACATGTCTTAAGTCTTTGCTGGCTTCCTTTAATAATAGGAGAAAGCAATTTGCTAACCTCTCTTCTTCAGTGATTAAGGCATCTCTGAATTTACTAGTGTCCTCTGTATCTCAGACAACCAAACGTTTCTCTAAATTGTGCTTATGACACTGCTGATGCTGTTTCTACAGCAGTTGCCACTGGATCAGTAATAAGAAGATTTGGCTATCTACATTCACAGAATTTGTCAAATGGTGTCAAAGCTGAGTTTTTTAATGATTGCCGGTATAAAGGGGTGTTACCTGGGGGTCTATTTCACTTAATCAAAAACCCAAACAATCAAACCACTATTCATCGAAACCTCAAACCATTGAACGGACATTTAATCAAAAATTTTCCCAAGACAAAACAACAGTTGGCCAACATCAGGAATATGCCCTTTTCCTACTGTAGTGCAATCTCGGAGTTGATATATTTAGTGGGGGGTTTTAAACTTTATTATTTTTTGGACGGTCGCTAGATTGGCTAAGCATTATTTTGTCCTGGGAAATCTTTAGATTAAAAGTTTATTTGATGGTTTGAGGTTTCAGTGTAAAGGGTTTGATGAATAGTGCTTCGATCATTTGGGTTTTTGATTAAGTGATATAGACCCATTACTTGGTCCTTCTTCTGAAGAGGTCCTTAAAAGGCTTCGTGAAAAGGGTAGGTTAATTCAGGGTGTAACAATGCATTTTTTTCCAGTTAAGGTTTCTTTTTTCAAGAGACAGAATAAGCATTCCCAGCAAGGCAGAGGCAAACAAAATTTCAAACAGCAATGTCAGTGAGGTTCAAAGAAGAAAGGAGCATCCGTCCCAAGGAAAGGACAATCTACGAAGGCAGACTTATATGCTCCTTAACATGTTCTCTTCTCAACACCCTGGCAATCCTGTAAAGCTTTCCCAAAGTCTAGGTCTTCACGTATTCTATATCACCAGATAAGTTTAGACACTTAGGATCTGAGGGTCATTCAAAATGGCTACAACTGGCAGTGGGATTCCCCTCATCCCTTTTAAAGAATTCCTCTTCATCCAGTCAAACCTCCCCATTCCCTCCTATTGTAGATCTGATGCTCTCTTTGTCTCTCTTGGTTATAAAACCTGTTCATCCAGAACAAAGAGGGAAAGTTTTACTCAATAATCTTTCTGGGACCAAAGAAAGAATGAACATGGAAACCTGTACTAGACATTTCTGTTCTAAACCTTCATATTAAAATCCCAAAGATCAAAATGTTCTCTCTTGCTGGTAACTCTGGATTTAAAAAGATGCTTATCACATTGCAGTTCACAAAGACAGATTTTTTTTACATTTTTAATTGTCTGTTTAACATGTTCAGTTTTTTTATCATACCTTTTGGTTTAACAATGGCATTGATATGTTTAGAAAGTGGCTGACTCCTGAATTAGCCCATTGTAAGTTGCAGGACATTCACATGTTCCCATATTCACTGACTGTCTTGTTTTTGCAGATTCTTACACAAGTTGTCATGAATCCCTGATTTGGGTTTTGTAGAGAACTCTTCCCTTATTCCCTCACAGGAAAGTGTTTCTGGGATATCTACTGGATGCAGTCCTAATGATGACTTTTTTTCAGTGCAAAGTGGAGTGTTACAAAGTGCAGTCTCTAATATTTTGCAGCAAAACTTTGGCTTCTGCCAGGGAGTATATCAGAATTCTAGGTTTCATAGCATTTCATTTTTCCTTTGCCCAGGCTTAACATGAGGAAAATTCAATGGTTCATCAAATCAATTTGAACCAAACACTAGCATCACCTTTTATTTCAGATTTCAGCATTGAAGTTTGTGAAAAAGGAGTTACTCTGATAGCATACCTCCCAACTGTCCTGAATTACTTGGTTTTTAATGAGTTTTTGGGGCCCAAATAATGGGGTGCCATGATTCCCGAGTGGCACCCATTCATTTCCAATTTTTTTCTTTTTTTTAATTTTTTTTTCAATTTTCCGCACTTTAGCTGATTTCATCACATGTGTGATGACGTCAACTCATCAGAATCCAGCTTGCAGCTCACGTATTTCCGGGTTTCCGGCTGATTCAAACGCTCTGCAAGCGGGAACGAACCAGCTGGAAAGGAAGGCTCGGTCGCTCAGCAAAGATTTATTTATTTAGAAGGGCTCGGGCTCAGCTGTTATTATTTGCAAGGCAAAGGATTTATTTGTATTTAGAAGGGCTCAGAGTCCTCGGACTCGGCTGTTAGAACGAACAAACGGATTTGCTCTAGTAAGCTGATTGAAATGGCTCGCTCTAAAACATTAATTATCCCCACATAATCTTTGCATGTAAATATAATCAGAAAATTATTAATATGCACATGGATCAATGTAAGCGCAATTAGAAAATTAGCACAGTATATCTAAAAAAATGCAAGAATCGTCTTCTGGAAGACACTGCACTGCCATCTGTGATTGTGCAACAGAGAACAATTTTTAAATATGCATTCCTATGCAAAATATAAAAAAGAAACTCCCTTAATAAGAGTATAATGAAAAACTATGCCCCAATGGATTATAGTAATAATTATCAGTGGGGATGCGGGTTCTGCAGCATTTTTCTACTTTTGCTTTTTCTTGTCTTCTCAGTCTCTGCATTTGCTTGGTGTAATGCCAGCCATAAAGCACAAACGGTGTACATCTCACACCTCCCTCCACCAAAACGTATTTTTTTAGTATGAAGCAGAAGACAGGTTTCAGAAACCTCTGTTGCAGTGAGCAAACCTGGTTAAGGCAAGGGGGTTCAATGTGATATGGATTTCCTGATTCATAGACCAGTGCAAAATCGCTGAGGCAAGGCTCCATTCCATAGAATTAATCACTCTCATTGATGAAGGCTCCATGCAAGTATTGCAACCAAGAGGCAAAGCTAATGCTAAACAGCCATGGACACTTCTCTAGAACTTTTTGCTGGGATTGGAATTGCATGATACAGCAATTCAAAGAAGTGAAAAAGTATATGCTATCTTTTTTAAGGGTGTGTGTGTGTGAAAATGCCCCCATTGCAATACACCTGGTGCCTAGTGTGTGTGTGTGTGTGTGTGTGTGTGTGTGTGTGTGTGTGTGTGTGTGTGTGTGTGTGTGTGTGTGTTGCAATATGCCTGGTGGCTAGAGGTACTCAGGCTCAAACCCTGTACCTTGAGTACAGGGTAAAAAGAGCCTAACGTCCCTAGCCACCACCACTTCTAAATTTGTCCTCATATTTTCATCTAATCTGAAACTGTTCCTCATAAAATCTGTGGTTTTCAGGATTTTTGTTGAAATCATTGCAGGATTGAATTAATTTAAATAATGACAGGCATTTGAATTTCAGACTTCATATTCTTCAGAAAATAAATGGTAACACAAAGCCTTTTATTCTAGCAATTTTCTAAGTTTATAAGATCAGTATTTTAAATTTGTCTCTATTTTGGGGCTGTATTCCCCCATTAATGGCCTTGTCCAAGTTTTTTGCGCTAAGAGTTGAGATAGCTATGGTGAGAAGTGAGAACTGAATTTGTATTCCCTCATTATTGGTTTTGTCCAGTTTTTTTGTGCAAAGAGGTTGACAGCTATGGTGAGAAGTGAGAACTGAATTCACTAAATGATAGCCATTTAAGTTTCAGTCTTCCTATTTTTCATGAAACGTCTGATTTGGCATAGTGGTATGTTGCTCTGATTGTAGTGTACAGGATCCTGGGTTCAAGTCTTGCAAGTGAAATGCATAGTAGTAACACAGCATTTTATTCTAGCAACTTTCCAAAATTATACAAGCAATGTTTAAAATGTGTCCCTGGTTTTTGGCCTTTTGTACCCACCCCCCCCCCAAAAAAAAAAACTGAAATTGAAAATAAGTGTGAGAAGCTGTGCAAGATGCCTATTGCTTACACTACTGTCATTCTATTTACAGTGTGGGTGTGGACACACTGGAAGTAGACTTTTATGATGGAAATGTTCTGAATTGGGCAGTTTTGTCATTATTGGTTCATGCATTTTGTTTCATTGCCTACAGTCTACTGGAAAAATGTTCAAACAATAAATGTAAAATGCACTCTTGTCATACAAGTGTGCTGTATCATACAAGGAATATCATTTAATAAAGTCAGGAAGGTGTATCAAAGAAAACATGTATGTTTCTTGTTTTGTGTGCAAGGGGCCAATGATTTGAAAAAAGCCCAAAGGTAATCTTTATCCACCACTGGCCAAATGCATTTTCTTTGAATGTGGTGTGGGTTTCAATGTTGTTTCAATGAATGTGAGTTTTAAGGGCAGAGATGTTTTAATGCCAAGTCTATTTTTGTTGTGAGACAGTGTTGTTATTGTTTAGCAGATGTCTATTGATGACGTTTGTGCATTGGGCTGTAAAATGTGAAAATAAAATCCAAGTAATCATTGTATTAGTAAAGCAGTATGCACACATTAGCGTTTATGGTAAATGGGCAAAATAGCCAGGTAATGGGAAATTGGAATGGCTGCAGGGGGACTCCGATGCCATATTATGGTTGTCTGTTCTTCAGTTTGCATTTGAAAGTTGGTATCCCACAATCCAATTGGAGTGGGCGAGGTTACATAATTATGTATGCAAATTTTATGTTAATCAGCGTACAGATTTGTACCTATTTTTCATGGGCCTTGTCCAGATGTTTGATGTTTCCAGGTTGAGAGGTATGTCTGGCAGATGAAGCAGTTGTCTCTCAACCCAGGTCTCTCTTTTTCCCTTTCAGTCATTACTCTGTAACAACAGGTACATCAGAATTTGCTTGAGCGGCTGTGTCCAATGGGATGAAAAAACAGGGCTTTGGAACAAGCCAGACAAATTAAAGCACATGAATGTCAAAGAAATGATGAATGTCATAAATGCTCTCAACACTCTCTAAACCATCTTTGGAATTCAGACCTTCTGTTAGTTATCACAGATAACACCACAGTGATATGTTACATAAACATGGGGAAAAACAGGTCCTATCCTCTTTGTAGACCAGATATGGCAGCCTGAAAGTTAACAACTAAATACAAGCTGCCCCTCAAGGCTACCTACATTGCATCAGAACAAAACATTATTGTAGACAAGCTGAGCAGAACCAGGACAGACCCTCATGAATGGAAGTTACACATGGGGTCTTCCAGAAATGAATCTATTTGTTGGGAAGTCATCAAGGGTATCTGTCTCTGGCTACAATGAACAGTTGCAGGGACACTCCTGCTTCCAAATCTAGTTTCTTATCTCAGTCTGAGATCTTAACATTGCCACCCACTTTTACCTCCCTCTTTATAACATCACTTGTAAGCTCCAACCCAAGCATCCCATTTTTTTTCAGTTAGACACAAATGCTCTTTCCACTCTTGATATGTTTCCCTAATGAAAACAAAGCTAAGAGTGTATGTGTTCCTCCTGATCTTTGCTTAATGCAAAACTGACTCTGAAAATCTGGTATTGCATTTGCTGCCAACATACCTATCAACTGTACAGATTTTTGTTGAATGTCGAGATTTTGCCCAATACTTTTGGTCTGTTTCTCATAAAATTGTGGTTTCTGCCAAATCACTGAGGGTTAAAGTCAGAAAATAAGGACAGACATTTGAGTTGTAGACTTCATACGCTTCAGAAAGTTCATGCTAATGCAAAACCTGTTGTCCCATCAATCTTCTTAGTTTGTAAGAGCAATATTTAAAAAGTGTCCCTATTTTTGGACATTTGACCCCCATTATTGATGGCTTTGTACAGATTTCTTGCTCTAAGAGGTTGAGAGGAACTGTGGTCAGAATGAGAGCTGTAGCTCTCAATGTGTGGTCTAAGCTGTAGCAACTGCTTGCTACATTGTAGAAAGCATTTTGTTACTGTTAAAAAAATTAGAAGAGGAAATTAAAAACAAGTGTGTTTACTTTTAAAATGTAACAAAATGCTTGCAAAAACGTAGAAAGCAGTTGTTACAGTTTAGACCACACACCGAGCATTACAGAGCTCAGTCTGACCACAAATACGACACCGGATTTTAAAAGCTGGTATTGTAAAAATCAGAGATCAGGATTGGTTGATCCCATTTGTAGTGCTCAATGTGTTCTCTAAACTGTAGCAACTGCTTGCTACATTGCAACAAGCATGTTGTTACAGTGTAAATGAAAAAAAAATGAAATATTTGAATTTCTTCTTCCTTTTTTTTTTTTTTTTTTTACCAAAACCTGAGCGCAGAAGCTCTCCGTGCAGTCAGAGTATAAACTGTAGTAACTGTTTGCTACATTTGCTGCAAACAGTTTGTACAGTTTAAAATATTTATTTTTAATATTCTGTTTTTTTAATATTTTGAAGGTCTGGGGCAAGGCACAGAAATGTGACCCGAGGCATGTGCTAGCTCATTATTTGAGTGAGCACTAGAACAGAAATTGGTAATTTTTCTCTGTCAGAGGTTTGTGATTGCATACCTCTCAACTGTCCATAATCCTAATTAATATATTTGACTGTGCCAGATATTGTTGTTGTGTGTGTATATGTGTGTGTACACACACACACACACACACACACACACACACATATATATATATATATATATATATATATATAAATAAAATGGGTCTACTTGATATAATTGAAAACCCACTTACCTGAATCACTAAATGTTGAGATGACATTGATGAAACCTCTAGTCAACGAATGCTCGGATCACTGTACAGTAACTCTGGGAATCAAACCACTTGGCTATGATGGTGAACTTTGCCCTTTTCCCCACTGTAGTGCAATTTTGGAGTTGGTATATTTAGAAGAGGGTGTGTGTGGGGGGGGTTAAGCCCCCAACATGTGTGGGTTTGATGTGCTTTGTTTTTTGTGGCACCGAGCAAGTGGATGGTTTCCCAGAGATCCTGTTTAGTGACCTGAGCATTTGTTGAATAGAGATATTGGCAATGTTCTCGCAACATTTAGTGATTTGGTTAAGTGGGTTTTCAAATGGCGTGGTGAACTGTGCCCTCTCTTCCATTTAGTGCGATCTCGGAGTTGGTATATTTAAGTAGGGGGGTGTGATAGGCCAAGCCCCCAACATGGGAGGGTGTGGGGGTGCAGACCCCCCATTTTGGTGGGTTTAGTTTTGCATTCATTACCATGGTGGCCACGTAATTCCTTTCACAGTGAAAGGAATTCAGCACTCTGTGTATTCGTTATGAAGATGTTTTGGTGGAAACAGCTTATGTAAGTTGGATTCATTTAAATGAAGTAGATCTATATATATGTATATATGTATATATGTATATATGTATATATATATATATATATATATATATATATATATATAGAGAGAGAGAGAGAGAGATATATATATATATATATATATATATATATATGTATATATATAAAATGGATCTACTTTATATAATTGAAAAACCACTTGACTTTCATAACGTCGAGACCACTTCAGCAAAACCAGATATTATCAAACACCAGGAGCATCATACTGTTACTCTGGGAAACTAACCACTGGGCCACAATGGTGAACTTTGCTCTTTTCTCTGCTATACTGTGATCTTGGAGTTGTTATATTTAGTTAAAGGATGTGTGGGGACCACAGCCCCCACATAGCATCATAGGTTGGTACTAGACTATCGGCCCTAGGGCCTGTACAAGCATAGCCATAATAATTCCCTGGATATTTCTTCCCACAATATTTACTTCCCTGGACCCCTGTCTAGCAGGGCAACTGATGTGATCCCCAGGGTGAATTTCCTATCTCCCATCCAATCATCAAGGTTATTTTTCAAGAGTGCCAAGGAGGCACTCTGCTTGACAAGTATAGGCAGTCTATTCCAGAGTATGGGGAGTCTCTGGGTCAGGAACCTATCCCTCCAGCATGTTTTGTTCATTGTGATGACAAGGTTTAGATCCCTGGAGCGTGTGGCTCTGAGGGATTAGGATTTCTTTAAGTGGAGCATGTCCAACAGCTCAGGGTGGGTTTGATTTGCTTTGGTTTATTTTATCACCATGTTAGCTCAGTGGTTAGTTTCCCGGAGTGACAGTGCGATATTCTGGGTGCTTGATCATATGCGATTTCCCTGAAGTGGTCTCGGTGTTATGAAATTCAAGCAAGTCATTTTTCAATTATATAAAGCAGATCCATATATAGATATAGATATAGATATGTGTGTGTTTGTGAATACATGAATACATGTTTGGGTGTGTGTGCGTGTGTATATATATATGTTTGTAAGTATGTGTGTCCATCTGTATGTGTTCTCTTAGTTTAATTTCTCTGACTCTTTTGGGTTTCTAATATCATGTCTGGAATAGACCCCGTTGATAAGTCAAAGTATAATTAGAGTTCATGAAATTAGTATTGCTTCAGTCTTTGGTGTTAGCCAGTAGTCCACTTTGCAACACCTGTAATGTGTGAAGTATTCACTCCTTCTGCAAGTCATACAGAGTTACATTTATCGTTAACATATCTATGTCATCATCATCTTCTTTCGACTGTTCCCGTGAGGGGTCGCCACAGCGGATCATCTGTTTCCATTTCTTCCTGTCCTCTGCATCTTGCTCTGTCACACCAACCACCTGCATATCCTCTCTCACCACATCCATAAACCTTATCTTAGGCCTTCCTCATTTCCTGTTACCTGGTAGCTTCATCCTTAGAATCTTTTTCCCAATGTACTCTGTATCCCTCCTCAGCACATGTTCAAACCAATGTAATCTTGCCTCTCTGGATTTGTCTCCAAACCTTCCAACCTGGGCTGACCCTCTAATATACTTATTCCTAATCCTGTCCAACCTCGTCACACCCAGTGAAAATCTTAACATCTTTATCTCTGCGACATTCAGCTCTAACTCCTGCCTTTTTGTCAATGCCACTGTCTCCAACCCATATAACATAGCTGGTCTCACTACCCTCTTGTAGACCTTCCCTTTCACTCTTACTGGTACTCGTCTGTCACAAATCACTCCTGACACTCTTCTCCACCCAATCCATCCTGCCTGTACTCTCTTCTTCACCTCTCTTCCACACTCACCATTACTCTGAACTATTAATCCCAAGTATTTAAACTCATCCACCTTCACCACCTCTACTCCTTGCATCCTCACCATTCCTCTATCCGCCCTTTCATTCACATACATATATTCTGTCAGTCCTGCTGACCTTCATTCCTCTTCTCTCTACAGCATATCTCCATCTCTCCAGGGTCTCCTCCACCTGTTCCCTACTCTCACTACAGATCACAATGTCATCTGCAAACATCATAGTCCATGGGGACTCCTGTCTGATCTCGTCTGTCAACCTGTCCATCACCAATGCAAATAAGAAAGGGCTCAGAACTGATCCTTGATGTAATTCCACCTCCAGCTTAAACGCAACCGTCACTCCCACTGCAGACCTCACCACTGCCACACAACCCTCGTACATATCCTGTACCACTCTTATATAATTCTCTGACACTCCCGACTTCCTCATACAATACCACAACTCCTAGGCACCCTGTCATATGCTTTCTCTAAGTCTACAAAGACACAATGCATCTCCTTCTGACCTTCTCTGTACTTCTCCATCAACACTCTCAGAGCAAACATCACATCTGTAGTGCTCTTTCCTTGCAGGAAACCATAGTGCTGATCACTAATCATCACGTCCCTTCTTAACCTAGCTTCCACTACTCTTTCCCATAACTTCATGCTGTGACGGATCTATTTAATCCC